>NC_061497.1:15072971-15297971 GCF_022539355.2 Hippoglossus stenolepis
ACTAGCTCAAAGTGAAAATGTTTGACTTCAACTTCCTGAACATGTATGTGCTGGCATTCTGGGAAATGTTTGACGTCATATGTGATATGACCCTCGGGTGCAATTTTTTTTTTATGTGGTGACTTTCAGTATGTGTAACCGGCTGCTGCCTACACCTCCATTAAACTAATATTTGGTTAAACCTTTGAGAAGGAACTGTATATAAAATAAGTTTAAATGTGATTTACTACACTTCCTTGGCAGGTCAGTTGTGATTGCCATTACTGCCGTCTTCACTCAGGGATGAAAATACATAAATGCACTTAAAAAGTCATTTTTAAAATGAACCTCCTAATAAAACATTTATTCAACAAACTGTGAGTTAAAAAAGGACCAGGATGTTTTCTTTGTCCGACACGACCCTCCCTACATTTGACTTTAGCTTCTAACGTGGCTGTTTGGGCTCTTTGCTTTGATGCTGTGGAAATTTAAGTAACTTTAAGTCTATAGTTTCTGTAATGTAATAACTTTTCAATTCATTCTTTCCAGTAAAATTCCGTTCGCTGTCATGTATCTAATAACAACACAAAACACAACCTACATGCAGACCAGATCAAATTCCTATATTTGTTATCTTGATGTCTTATGTCTATCTTTTAAATGTTTGTATTAAATTAAAATACAGCCTGAATGAAGATATGTTTTCCACAGATAAAGAAAATATTTAAAACTTTTCTTTTCAACATAAAGGCATACAAAGACAATTTCAGAAAACGCAGTGGATAATCGCAGGAAAGGCGAGAAAGCAATTTAGAGTAAAACAGCTAAACTGTAAGAATGTTCCAAAGTCAAAGTGCAACTAGGAAATCTATTAATCCTCAGACTATTATTTGCCCATTTTGAAAGTCACTCTCAATAACATACATCCTTCCCCCCTAATCTTTTCCAGAATTCTAATATTGTGAAGCCTCATATAAACCAGAGCACAAACAGCAGAAACAGTGGCAGCTCCTGTTCCTGGTTCTGTTTTTGACGCAAGCAACATATTTTCCTTATTTGAAGCTGGGCTTTCTCCAGTTGCACAATATACAGAGGAAAATGACTCATTCTGATCAGATAGATCAACTCTTTGGTTGGTTTCTATGTCCGTATATAAGCATGACACAGACTGCGTTCCTCCTCCTGCCAAAGATACTTTTATCATGACTGTCCTGTAGAATCCTTTGCATCCTTTTAGCCTGATCCGTGTTATCAGGCAAACAGCATTTTATGATAATGTTTACTAATGATAAAACTGCATACAACACATCAGTCAAACATGAACAGATTATAAAGATACGAACAGCATCTGAACCTTTCTGCCCATGTTACATCTGTTCTTCTGACTCAGTACCGCAACAGCAAGAATAGATGCCCATGAATCAGTTCAGATGCAAAACAGATTTCCTTGTAATTTTAGAGTTTGTCTCATGATCATCTCCATTTGACTTTCGCCAGATTTGTTTTGTGTTTGTGATGCTGCACTGTTGTTATTTTCAACAGTGTGTGTCCAACCCCTGAAGTCTGGAACTTTATGCAACTTGACAGTCGGTGGGGAAGGAGAGAGGAGAAACTGAGATATAGGGATTGTCTCAAAAAAACATGAAAATGGTCAAAAGGGCATATAAAGAGTTTTATAATGGCTCTGACACTTATATGCAACTTTATTTTCATCTGGACCTACAACCCGCCATCTTTATTATTCCCATTATGGAGCAACACACACACACCTCAGACCAACTTTATTTACTGGAATAAACGTGAAGATAGAGAGAGTATCTTTGTACGATAACCCTAATTTAAACAGGCCATGTCACAGTAAATGAAAACCAAAGCTCTCTAAAACCCAAATTTGTGAAATAAGAAAACAGCCTTGTCTCAAGCTTTGAGAAGCCGCATGTTGTAAATGATTTAAAGGGGATTTTAGATTTTTTTCATCAGCCTTAGGTACATGAGAATATTTCTCAATCCATAAGGGAGCATTCAGTTTATCTGAAAACTTAAAAACTGACTGTGTGTGTGTGTGTGTGTGTGTGTGTGTGTGTGTGTGTGTGTGTGTGTGTGTGTGTGTGTGTGTGTGTGTGTGTGTGTGTGTGTGTGCGTGTGCGTGTGCGTGTTCAGTACATATGTTTGCTACTTCCATGCAGATGTTTGTCTGCACACATGTAGGGACGTAGTGTGGGGCCGATACTGAATCCTTTAACTCCAACTGCATGGACTGGCATGGTAACACACACACACACTGACACACGTACACACCCATAGGCTCACACACCCACTCCTCAAACCTAAACAATGATCCATCATACGAATCCACATCCTCCTCTGGGCCACATCAATCCCTTTGCTGCGGAAAAACTGATCCCAGAATCGGCTGCTAACTGTCAACTGCAGGACTCTCGAGCCGCCCACTCACCACTAGAAAGAGACCACTGTGGACGCACACATTTAATAGGCCTGCCATTAGTTTGAGAGCACTCTGATGTCTCTCTGGATTTGTGACGCTCCTCTTTTTCTTTTCTTTTTTGTAAAAACCCCAAAGGGAGCAAACACAATGGTGGATTTGTCGAAGCTCTAATTGTAATTTTAGTTATAGTTTTGTTCCTTGTCATTGAAGGTGAATTGTCTTGGATGTCATAGCTGTCAACGAGGTTTATGTGTGGTGTGTGTGTGTGTGTGTGTGTGTGTGTCTGCATACATGTAGGTCTGTGCTCTTTCCGCTGCATGAATGAAACATGCAGCAGCTCGAATTGGCTGTTGGCAAACACCAAAGGGAATCTATTATGCTTTTCCTCATTTGCTGTCATACATAATGTTACGGTGTCAGATGTTCATATTAAACATGGTCAAAGTTTCAAATAATGAGGGACACGTATGAAAGTAATCCTTGTGAGACAAGACTTGACTTTGCCACCCACAGTCTCTGCCCATTTACTGTAAAATATCAAAGTCAACATAATGGATCCTCAAAGGACTCTGTTAGGCTAAATTATTAGCATCGACACCAGTTCCTCTTTTGTTTGGTAATTAAAAAAAAACCCACATCTTACCGCTTCTTTGGCTGCTGAGTTGACCGATATATCAAGGTGGCTAAATGTTGATATTTACCTAGATGACAATTATAAAGATATATATGTTTTTCATAAGGAGGGGAGAAGCAAAGCCTGTTCAGGAGAATCGGAATTGTACTTGTTGACAAGTTCAATATACGAGGAATCTGCTTTAGTCTTTGGTGAATAACAAACAAGTAGAAAAACAGGGGTAAAGATAAAGCAATTTGAGAAACAAGAACTGAATTACAAAAATAATACATTAAATATATAGAAATTAGAATAAAAATATGTACAATGTGAAAATATGAAAACATTTGATATCATATTACAGATCATGAATTTATTCTAAAAACATTTTAACCCTGTTGTAACTTTACCTCTCTTATAAGGTGATAAAAGAAAACAAATAATTTGACAGAAAAGAAAAACTGCAGCTAGAAGCTGCAGTTTTTTACGATAACCTAAAAATACTTTGTTATACTCTGTGTTTTTGTGCTCATAAGGCAGCTGTTTCTATTTCAGGAGCGAGGCGAAGTAAACATTTGCTTTATGTTCGGGCCAAAGAGGACGAGTGTGTCAAAATGATGTTGCAAACCATCAAAGTTTTTGTCAATTTCACTGTGGTCGTCTTCCCATTGAAAGCAGATGACTGCGTGTTTTGCGTCTTTCTTTTCCAAAAACTCATTAGTGACCAAAACAACAAGGCAAAATTATGCAGAAGCAGTGCAAGATACACAACGTAAATAAAAAGACGAAATTAAAAACTGAGCTGAACTCTGATATCAAACAGTAAATAAAGAGACGACTTGTGATTATTAACATTTCATGCAGTGTGTCGTGCTCCTCGGACATGAGGCCCTGGGCAGGACGTTCATCAGAGACACGGTCGAGCCTCTTCCACTGCGGTGAACACACAGACCACTAATATCAGGTTGGTTCAGCAGAGGAGAACAACTGCACGGCCACACTAACCAGACAGCTGCAGCCTCCTGCATCACAATATACTGGAGGAGGGATTAGCCTCTTAGCGGACATAATAACAACAACTACACTTCCGATGACAATAGTAAAAAATTATCATAATTACACAAACATCACTATACTGCAACATCAAATATCCCCTTCAATAGAAATATTGTATATTATGGTGTATACGTAGACATACATACATACAAATAGAAAAATCTAATATATTTGATACCTTTTGTTTCAACAAAAAATTTACAAAATTACAAAATCAAAATAATGGTGGCAGTGGGGAAAAGGTTGGGTGATCGCCAACCTCAAAAGGTTTCATCCTCTGAGGACCATGGATCCGTCCATTAATCATCTTTATCTTTGAAGAACCTGGAGGAGGTGAACCAGGAGGAGGTGGTATTGGCTGTGACAGTTGCGGAGACACCTCCCATGGTCGTGGTTGGAGTTGTGTGCCGTGTCAACACCCCCCTGCAGCTTGATCTCCTTTCAAGACCATGACTTCAGCGACAAGTGCAAGCATCGATTCTCCCAGAACTGGTACAACTCTGGTACAGCTTTCATCAAGTCAATCAGGAAAATGAAGTTTGCACTAAATTTCATCGCAATCCACATAGAAACACATAGAAATGTCAACTGCTGAAAGAGAAAGACACCTGAAGACACATATCACATGGTCATACACACGCTGGTGTAAACAGGAAGGAGATTCTATTTCAGGTGGTTGCTCAGTTACAAAACAGTACGAAAGAGAAACAGAAATGGTGACAACATCATCATTTCTTCCCTTGACTGAGGTGGAACTGTTACCGAGAACGACAGTTTGCATTCGCCGCATCCAGTCAAGTTGTGACCGATAGGAGCCAATCAGGATGCAGATGTGGGTGAGTGCGTCATCAGTGGCAAAATCTCCATGTTTGCCAGTCCAGACAAAAACGCAACAACTTTTAAAAAGTTTTGGGGACTGGAAAACTTCAGAGTAGGGTGGACCCAAAGATGTCGACACGAGTGATGCATTTTAAGACTAATATGTGTTAGTGTGGATGTAGCCTATGACATCTACGACACTACACTACACCACTAATACAAAAACGACCCTAAAACCTGCAACTGTGATCATGGCCTCTATGAGCCTCTATGAAGGGGTACATACTTCTATGTACACCACACTTGATTGCTACTACCGCAACTATCCTGATTCTATAGCATTGAATTCAAAGACGATTGGTTTTACAAGTTGAAATTTCTTTTTTTCTTCCTGAAATAAAATGGCAGTGGTGGAAACTTACATCACCACACAGAGGTGAAAATGTGCAGTGAAAAAAAACTTGTTTGTTTCCATTGAGCCACGCTGCAGCTTTGTGGTTCATCAGTGTGTGAGCGTGTTTTGTGTTGGCTGATTCGCATCTAATAGATCGAGCTTTAAATAGCAGGCACGCTTCCTCGACTCGGGGAGATTATGCTCTTTTTATCATTTTCTGTGTTTGCAAAAGTGTGTGTTTGAGACGCTCTGTGGTAAGAGACTGCCTGGGTGTGTGTGTGTGTGTGTGTGTGTGTGTGTGTGTGTGTGTGTGTGTGTGTGTGTGTGTGTGTGTGTGTGCGTGTGTGTGTGTGTGCGAGGAGAGAGACGTGAGGAGTGATGGCTTGGCTCCACATCAAAGGCCCCTGCGAGTCTCTGCATTAACGAGGCCCTTTGTTTCCTGCCTCCCAGATTACAACACTTCTCTCCCTGAGCTCCGTGTGTGTGTGTGTGTGTGTGTGTGTGTGTGTGTGTGTGTGTGTGTGTGTGTGTGTGTGTGTGTGTGTGTGTGTGTGTGTGTGTGTGTGTGTGTGTGTGCCCATATGTCTGTGTGTGAGGAGGGCACAGTAACCTGTAGACTAGAGGACTGATCCTCCTCTTCTTCTAATGCAACCCAAAACCAAACGGATCCAAGGTCAGTGTCGTGATATTCAGAAAAGAGACAGTCTTTGCACTGGCATGAATGTGAATGTGTGATAGAGAACTACAGCATTTAGTAGTACTGGGTAAATGGGTGAATGTGAATACTAGTGCTGCCTTCAGACATGCACTAAACGTGAGAAATTTTGCTGAAATTTTCCAGAGGGGCTGTATGTGAGAGTGCAAATGTCCGAGTCAGTTGCTCCATTTTCTCAGAACTTTTCCCGTCATGGCCCTATTAAAAATGTCCGGACATGAGTGAGGCCATGAAAGAATTCAACAGGAAAAAAAATCACATTTCTAACACATGACGAATACAAAACTGGAAAAAAACAAAAAGAATAAACATAACTCAGGTTGACAAAGAGCTGCCATACACGTAGAAGACACAGACGAAGATGTCAACAAAGAGGAGATTCTAGAGCTTTTGACAATATGGGATTATGGGAAAACTGTCATTTCCACCGTGGAATTTATGTCCTGCTGAGTTCTTCACCCAGCGTTCTGGACCCAGTTAGCCAGACATTATCTGGAGTTCGTGCTTGAAAATGGTTTCTGTTGGCCTTGTGATACCTGTCCAGGGTTTTCCCCGCCTCCAGCCCAATGTCAGCTCCAGCTCCCCCCACAACCCTTAAAGGAGAAGCGGTAAAGATAATGGATGGATGGATGGATGGATGGATGGATGGATGGATGGATGGATGGACATATTTGCTGCTGGGAGCTAATGAGAAAATGGAGAATAAAGGAGCAGGTGTAGAAAATTAGAGTTTCAACCAAATGAATGAAAGGAAGAATGAGCAGACTGATACTCAAACTCACAATTTTTCCTCTCTTCACATATATGATAGAGTATTATGTTGTAGATGCTGTAGAGACAAAAGGTGCAGTAAAATATTTCATGCTTTATTTACTGTTTCAACACGAATATTGAACTTCTTGTGTTTGTTATCTTTACAAATCATAATTAATTGGCCGAATTTTTACTGTTTCTTCTGAACAAAAAAATATTAGTTGGCGCAACTACCGGTGATTTTCTCAAAACGTAAGAGTTGAGTTGGCCTCAAACTTCCATTGCAGTAAGGTGCCTTGAATTTTTGAGTTTTCTGAACTTTTTCAGTTATTATTATTATTTTAGATGTAATTATTTACATCTACTTTCTGATCACAGTAAAAATGACTCTAATGCAGTAGTCTACATGCAAAGTGACTTCAACTACGTATACAGCATTAAAAGGTTCAAAATAGTAGATCCATGTAAGAAAAACAGCAGAAAACAAACAACCATAACACATTTGTAAATAACTGATATAACTTGTATTGAGTTTATATCATGTATTGACTCCTGACAGGGGATAAACAAGGAACGAAAACCTTTTATTTCAGGTTTTCAGGTTCACACAGAGAAAGAAAGAAAGTACTAATTTGCCCTGAAACTAAAGACAAGTGAGAATTTTTATGACTTAAAAGACACCCTTCTATTTAATTTTGACCTTATATGATCATTCTATGAATATTTGCAGGATAATTACTGGTTCATGTGTAGAAATTCCCACATTGTTTTACTGGTGAGTCAGAGATTACTTGAAACAGTCAACGCATTTTAAGCAAATTACCGGCAACCTCTCTTAGAGTGTCTCATAAAATGTATCTTCCAACCTCCAGTCACCTGATGCTTCAATGTGCAAATCACCGATGACACACTGAGACAAACCTTGTGATGTGTGTGTGTGCGCGCGTGTGTGTGTGTGTGTGTGGTGACGGAGCGTGACGCAGAAGCTCTCTCGCTGCTACTCCCAGTCACTATCAGACCTTTTTCTCATAAGCTGGGCCATGATTTGTTAATGCACGTCTGAAAAAAGTTCATGAACTGAGGCAGGCCTGAGCGGAGATGGAGCTGTTCCAACCACAGCTCGCTTGTTCTTTCCTCTGAACACAGGGAATAGAGAGAGAGCGGGCTGCGTGCAGGCATTTGAAGGTTTTTTGTTCCACACAGGCAGACGTAGACGGTTCAAAATAAAAAAAATTGGTAATCTCTTCTTACACAGAGACAGAAAGCACAAAGTGAGAAAAGGAATGATGGGACTTTAAAAGATGATCCTTGGAAAAGAGTGAAAACTAATATTTCGACCCTGGTTTCATTCATTTATTTTTGCTTTATGCTTTAAATTTGGGGAAATTTGTTGTCATTTTAAATGCGCATGAGTCCATAAAAACATGCAGTGTTATACCAACATGATAAATGTATTGGAAGCATCGATAAAGATGGACAACGCGTATCCTATTCCTTCCACTATCGGTGCAGAGTCGGCGCAGTAATGAATGTGGTGTCGACCAACTCTCACCACTCTCAGCTGTCAATCATGACGTTGAGTAAGTCATTAAAACCAAACTTACCAGAAAAATTTGCAAATATCAGTGTGATAAGAACTACTTAAAATTACAGAAACCATATTTGAAACAAATATATTTAACATGTACTTTGACTTAGTTTGGTCCATGTCCCAACCACTTACATGGAGGAGGTGGAAGTGTATGACCTATACTGCAGCCAGCCACCAGGTGGTGATCGAGAAGCTGTGGCTACATTTTTGGGGAGCCATCGTGTCTTCTTGGCGTCCATCTTTAAATACAGTTTATGTTTCGAAGCTGATCCTTAGCTTTTATTACCGCCATGTAGGTATATGTTTTTTCCCCCGCTCCATTGTCTGTTGGTTGGTTTATTAGTTTGTCAGCGGGATTACAAAATAATTAATTGGTGGAAGGATAGAACATGGGCCAAGAAAGAACTCATAAAATTTGGGTGTGGATCCAAAATAGATTTTTTCACTCAGAAGATTTTGTCTTTTTTTTTTACATTTCACCACTTTCCCTGAGAATAATTCATGGATCTTGATGAATATAATCAGGTATGTTAAAGGAACTGATATTTATGTGTATGTGAAATTCCGTGCAGCTTGACTGAATACAAGGGGACTGCTGGGGCTTGGCGGAGGTATGCGCTCTATTTAGTGCCACTCTTGCTTTTGTCATGTGATCTAGATTAGCAGCATTATATTATCAAGCTATTTCAGTTATATGTGATATGTTTGATGAAGCTACTGAATTTACAGCTGGACATGTTTTAAGTTGCTCAGGATGAGATAAAATCGACATTATTACACTTCAGATCTTGTGCGAGACACAAAGTCATAAATAAAGTGTTTTGCAACTTGGTCCACAGACCAGCGATGTGTTTTCAAAGCTCTTTTCCTCCACTGTTTATGTTTGTTGATTTCACCCCCAAAGCCCTGCGCAGATCTGTGGTATCAACTCATAAATCTTTTATAAGGAGCTAACGAAGAGGTAAAGGGAACTGCATTCTGCTAAATCAAAAGAGAGACATATTCAAATCAGCAAACACTCAGCAAACTAAAACTCCAACAAGTCTCATTATCTGGCACAAGATGTTAAGTTCTCAACCTCTTTTTTTTTTCAAATTGGGTTTGTTTTGCTGAGCCAGGGTTTTTCTCTTTTCATCACATTCAAACAGTTTTCTCTGTGAGAAATATGAGAGCGGACACCAGTCTTGTATTGTTGGCCACTGTGTCGTCTCAGGTTGTTCGGAGACGTCTTAACAGGAGCTGCTGGAGGAAAGGACCACGCTTTTTTCTCCCTGTTCTCTCTTTACTCTTTACTTTCAACTCGATCAGCTCCTTGTCTCCAGGCGGCTTCTGTAACCTTTCATCATGATTGTAAAACTGGTGCTACTCACTTATTAAATAATTGTCTGATAATTTATAGTGTACTACTGTTCGAATAATCATGTATTTTTGACAAATTTACATTTGAAATGCGGACTGTTCATCAAATATCTCAAATATTAGCTAGTGAGGGCCATTTTGCTGTTTTCATACATGAAAGGCCAACTCCAGAAACTGTCCGGACCCAATTTTTCGAGATTCTCTGGGTCAGACGTGTTTGAGTCAGATATTTGTATTCTTCCAGTTTTGTCATCAACACGACCACTAATTCCCTGTGAATTTTTCAGGATATTTTCCTGCTGTAATCTCTGTTTTGCAGCCATTTTATTAAGAGGGCTGGCAGGAAAAGTTAGGCAAGATGTCTGGAGCATCTGATTCAGACATTTAGACATTTTTCACATACAGCCACTCTTGTAAATTCCAGCGCATGTCTGAAAAGGCAATTCTTACATGCACACTGGGGGTAATCTTGGTCCACCTCACATTTAGAAAACAATTAAATCAGTCATAATCTTAAATCTCCCTAGAACCACATTATTGTTGAGCATTTTATGCCCTAGATTGTTGTTCGGGTTGCTCACTGTTTCATTGCAGAACCTCATACACAACATAAAACTGTTGAGAAGATTTGTTGAGGCTCCACATTGCTGCTTGGATGCTGCGTTGAAGGACATGGTTTTGATTGTAGGAAAACTACCAATAAAAAGCACACAAGTGGTTCCAGTTAAGAGCTGTTTGCTTGGATGTGGCTTAACCCCAATGAAAGGACATGATTTAATTACTCTGCAGCTTTAATGCGCCTGATGTTTCTTTAGAAAGCACAGTATATAATCTTTCTTTTTTTTTTAAAAAACCGACTGTGATTCATCTCTGTAGAAAAAAAAACCTGTTAAAGGAAGAGCATTTCCCCCACTAATGATTGAGCAATGGAAAAGCACTCATTAAAATTATCTTCACATTTGAAACTACTTCTGCGCACACCGACAGTGGAGTTGAAGTTTGCGCTATAAGTAGAATCATAAATTTGCCTTTTTCTTTTTCTATCACTGCTGTTTGTTGCTTTCCAACCTTTTTTTGGTAACAAACATTCAACCTGGGCCTCAATGCATGTGTCAACCAGAGCAATTCAAGACTGTGCTTTTTTCCTTGTTTAATTTGCAGATACCTTTTAGAGGATTGAAGAGACATTCTGAACTCTAGAATACTGGGGCTGGACAATTACAGGAGTTTTCAGTGTTCAGGCGAGGGGCGGAGCCTGGTTTCAACATGCAGGAGGCAGGGTTTAATTATAAATTCTGTTGCACAATTTTTTCCTTTTCACCAAAAGCTCTTGGCTCTTGTTGTCTCTCTCAGTTGAAATCTTTGTCTGTGTTTTCCACATATATTTCACGTATTTTTCAACCTGAGATATTTGTATTCTTCCAGTTTTCTGTTCGTCAAGTGTTGGAAATGTCATCAACATTTTCCTGCTCTGGACATTTTACACGGGGGACAGCAGGAAGATATTTAGCAAATGTCTGAGGCAACATTAAATATACATACCAGTAATGCCTGATTTACTTTCTCATATAATTATTTCTTGACAATTTATTTTTACTGCATAGAGTCATGTGTGTTAACAACTAAAAAAATGATGATCTTTGCATAAAACACATTTCCTTTATCAGAACAACCACAGTCTTTGTCATGATGAGATACAAATCTTGTATTTGTGCTGTAGAGAAACTGGCGTCCTGGCGTCACAGCTTTCTGTGTGGGGCCGCTTATCTCCTCTAGCGGCTCATGTTCCCTTATTTGGTCTTTCCTGTCAACAGATGATGTCTAATGTCACAACAGTCATCAGGGTTCACGATCAAATTTGATAGGAAAGGATGCACAAAGTCTTTGTGTCGTGCTTGTGTGTGTGTGTGTGTGTGAGTCATACAGAGTGAATTTTAAATATAACTCTGATCTGAGAGGAATGATCAGAGAGAGAGAAAGCGAGGGAGAGACATATAAAAAGAGACAAAGTGTTGTATTACAACGGGAGAAAACATGAGTAGAGAGGGTTGCTTCATTTCTGTGCTTGTTTGGTGCATGTGTCTGTGAGAGAGACAGACAGGCGGAATACAGCCGAAAGCCTTGAGTGAACCCCTGAACCCATGTGATGAGCGTGTCTCACCATCGGCGCAGACATTCATGGGAAAGTGTTCAGATCAGAGTGCGGCGATCTCGTGAGGCAGTGGCCCACATCGGAGAGGTGCTGTCTCTCTGGAAAAACAGCTGTCTATATTTAATCAAGGCGAATAAACAAGGAGTTTAAACAACTCATTTATAATTTAGATTTGCATACATTAAAACCGCTCATTTTAATCTTTTTATTAATATGCATCGACGATATTGTATAAATATGCAGTTTTATGCAAATACCGGGCCGATTTTCTGTTTGTATTTAATTCTGCTCCTCAGCTGTGGATCATCATTTTCATTCAAGGCAACCGACTCAGATTAAGTCAAATAAGACACTGCATGGGATTGTATAAATATTTCTCAATTAAAAACTCAGAAGACCAGCCATGCTACTGTATCAGCATTAAAAATGCATTGGCATTGGGAGGAAAATGGGGGAAGGCAAGTTATGAGTTTGATAAGACATCAGAACTTTAAGTCTACATCTTTGAACTTGTGTTTTTTTCGTCTTCTTTCCCTCCTCCGATCAAGCCGTTGCAGTAGCTTGCACTTTTTTTTGCTGTTTTGGAGACAGTTACAAAATCTGGGGGATGTAAGGACCAGCCAAAAACATGCTGTGCCTCCGTTATTGATGAGCCTGCCGTGCCGTCTGATGTTGTTCACAGAATGTCCTACATTTTTGTTTCCTGCCTCAGCTGGCACTTTGCTGTCCATGCAAATGACGAGTTTTGTTCCACAATGTGAAAACTACCAAGTGAACAGTTTGACAACAGCCACTACAAACGGGCTGCTGGGACAGAAGTGAAACCAACTCTGCATAATTACCAGTTAACGTCTAACTCGATGATGATGATTCTCCCAGTGTGTGGGACATTTTGAACAATAAAAATATGGATACATTGTTCTTAATAAAGCAATATGATTGTTCGGAATTAATAAATGTGTGTACCTTAATATGACGAGGGCAACCTTTAGGATGAGTGCTCATGACAAAGTACATATTCTATATAAACCACTCACCAGAAAGACATGGCGGGTTTTTAGGTAAAAGAAGCAGCTGATAGGATTTGGTTTCCATCATCAAACCCAAAACTGGCCCAAATCTCTTTAGTAAAACAAAGTACGCAATGGTGAATGTGATATTTTGTGTGTGTGCGTGTGTGCGTATGTGTTTTGTGTTTTACGTTCAGTGTTGGAGACACTTGAAAATACTTAATGAGAATAAAAGTGAATACAAATATATGGTCAATCTGTGAATGCAAACACCAGCAAGTCCAGCTGTCAACATAAACATTTACAACTCCTGAAGACAAATACCCAAATATTCAATTTATTCAAAGGTAAGACAAGAAAGAGCAAGAAATTCGGATATTTGAGATTCTGGAACAATTGAAGGTTTAGATGATTAATAAATTGACAATCAAAATATTTGCAGGTTGACATAAAAATCGATTAGTCGGAAGCCAGGGATCAAAGCACCTACCCCCTGATCCACAACCTCAGAAAGAGCCCCACCAAGAAGCTGCAATTTTTTCAGAAATATCATGATATCACTTCTTTCAATTAAAATCCAAGTAAATCAGAAATCAATCACCAAAAGTGAGGTTCAGCTGCAGTGACACCCCAATAGACCACTTTTAGAGAAACTTTGTTAAGAATGTTGTATAAAATAATTAAATGGATCCACATTAGAGAACAAAATCATTTTTTTAATGCATTTTCATAATCATTTGGAGATAATTGGTTTTAAACCAATTGATGACAAAAAAGAAAAGTAAAGTAAAGATTCTGTGCAAACTTTGATTAAGGATTAAGGCTGAGCTCCAAACTAATGAGGACGTAATTATCATTTCAATATGGTAAATAAGAAAGTAAATTTGACTTTAATCTTTGAGAAATTATCCGTTTTAATTTACTTCTTTTAAATTAAAGTAGCAGTATATTGTTAGAATACTGAGAAGGCTTTTTTTTTTTTTTTACTGGTAATAAATGATTTAATAAATATATATATATATATATATATATATAGTATATAACAGCATTTTAACTAAACGATCTCTGTCCACACAGTGTTTAAGCTCCATATCATGTCCTACTAAAACCCCTGAAAACGCATGTCACGTGACCATTCGTGTACACTGGGCATGGGTGTGCAGGTGTTAACAGGAAGCAGAGCGTCTACTCTGCAGTCGGATGCTTAGTTGCAGAAAACACTACGAACGACAGCAGAAAAGTAAGACAAGGGACTTCAAACTCTGGAGTATTGTGGACAGCAGGCATCAAAATGTGTTTCAAAACTAAGACATACGTAGTGCTGCACAAAATAACGAAGAAAAGAATTCCATTAGAATCAAATCATGTTTCCTGAGACCATAACAGTAATGAAGCAATGCTGACTACAATACAGAGCAGAAATACAAGGATCCACTGTATCTACGAGGGGTGACCAGGCTTTTTCTGTCATGTCCACCCTCTGGAACCGTCTTCCCTTCATTAGAAAAAGTCCGTCAACACTTTTTAGAGGTCGTTAAAAACTCACCTATTTCGTAAATATTCTAACTTGGTCCAGTCCTCATGGTTCCATTGTTTTTGCTTGCCCTCTGTGTAGTTTTTAAAATCTTCTATTATTTTGTGTTTTACTCTGTTATTTCCCATTTTTATCTTAATGTATGTTTTGTACAGTACTTTCGGTTTTGAAAGGTGCTTTATTAACAAAATGCACTTACTTACTTACACATCTGCTCTGTCGCCCTCCGAGAACATTCGTCTTAAAGAAGAAGTTTTCGGTGGCAAGATGCAGCAGCAGGCTCCTGCAGCCAGGGGACCGTGGATGGTTTGAACACGCCCCTGGAAGTCATGCATAATGCCCGTGGAGCAGAGCTCGGGGAGGTGATGTCTCTTTAAGAGCCGCAGCCCTCTGCAGAAACAATCGTACAACCCCCAACAAGTCATCGGACCTGTCAATCATCCGGTCGGCTCCCTTTGATGTCGGGACTCCTCGCCATGTCTTGGGCTCAAATGAGCTGTTTGCTGTAGCAGGGAAACGTTAGTCCTCCGCCGAGCAGCCCGGGGACGCCACATCTCAACTTTTCTCCTCTCTCCATGTACGTGGAGGCACTTTCTGCACTTTGGAGGCAACAACACACGCGCCGAGGAGATTTCAACCCAGAAGTCCTTTGATTTTTTCTGTCCACCCCCCACTTCTGTATTTACACTTTCTTCTACCTTGTTAGGCGTATTTTTTTTTTTTTCTTTTTTACAAAAGTGCGATACATTTGCGAGGGAGGGGAAGAAAGACGCAGACATGCCTCAGCTGAGCAGCGGCGGCGGGGACGACCTGGGAGCGAACGATGAGATGATAGCGTTCAAAGACGAAGGGGAGCAGGAGGAGAAGATCCAGGAGAACGCGTTCACGGAGCGGGACCTGGCCGACCTCAAGTCCTCCCTGGTGAACGAGTCGGAGATCAGTCAAAGTCCGAGCGCGGCGGTAGGTGGCACGGAGTGTGTGCGTGTGTGTGTGTGTGTGTGTGAGTGGATATACAGTGTGTGTGTGTGTGCGTGTGTGTGTTTTATTCTCCACGCTGCTGACAAGCCGCTGAATGAAACGCAGTGAATTCCCCCTCAGGGTTACAGTAGTGAAATTCCCAGTGGGGGGGGACAGAAAAACACACCATCTCTTTTCTCCTCTTTTCGGACCGTCCGACCCCTAAACCCCCTGTGCTTGTTGTCGGTCCCTTCCAGGCGGTCAGACGGGGACAGCAGCCGGGCGAGCAGCGGGGCTTCGCGGAGAAACACCGGGAGCATCTCGACGGAGGTGAGAAACACGGAAAAAGCCGAAAACATTCACACATAGCTACACAGTCGCTCTCATCCGGTTTCAGCAGCCACTACTACCTCAGCTGAGAGGCGATGAAACAACCCCCCGCCTATCGTGTCAAAGAGAAGAGCCTTACGGTCACCGGGACACGTGTTGCAACATTAAAGAAAACTTCAAAGAGTTTTAGTTTTCAGGTGTACACTGTAAAAAAAAAATCCACGTTGTCAACTCTCGACTTTTTCTCCTGAATCCGACACTTGATGGTTTGGTCTGTTTCAGGGAGATTCGAGTAGAAAGTAGCAGCTTTAAATGTCCTTTTAATATTAGTAGTGGAAGTATTTGGGTCATTATGTGACAATAACGTGCAGTTTACCATTCTTACTGGAACTGTTTGGAAAATCTTCAGTCCCCGTTCTGGAGGAAATTCGGCCTTACCCTTTGAAAGATGCCTTGCTGCAAAAATAGAAAACAACATGCTAATTTGTTTGTTCAACCCTGATTTATCAACTACTGTTTGAAAAAAGCCCTTCTTATTTAGAGCAAATCTGACATGCTATTAAAGATAAATCACCTTTGTTCCACTAAATGTGTTTTTAAAGTGAGAACATTTGGGAAGTTTTTGCTCATTTACAGTTTACATGTTCATAGCATCCTCCGTTTAAAAAAAGGTATGAAAACAAAATATCAGTCTCCTAAATCTGTCTCATAACATACCACATAAGTTGGTTTAAAGTTTGTCTTTTCATTTTTAAAATGATATTAGATTGTTATAAATGGGGCTTGACACCTCCGTACCACTGTAACAGGCCTGACAAAAGTAATTATATTAAAGATGTTGTGGTTGTGTGGTTTGAAATTGTTCTTTATGGGCAGAGAATGACAAAAATTTGATCAACAACAAAACATTTTACAAATCTGAGGTAATCTCTTCCCTCTGCTTACAAAATGCATGATCATTATATCGATATATTGGACATCTGGTATAGTCTTATTATCACCCAACTCTACGTGGTTATGCTGATAGTGTGATCTTCCACATGCTTTCATCTATAAAACCTTTTGCCCTTATTTTAGAAATAAAGGGTTTTTAAAGTGTACCCCTTGACATTTTATACAGTGTAGCCTTTGCCATACTTTGTCAAACCTGGTATCAACCTGGGTGCTTGAGAGGTTTATTTAAGTTTTTTTTTGTTTGGGTGGCCACCCATAAGAACAGCAATTTCACTTTCCCTCCCCTTTGGCAAATTGCAGTTTTAATTAAAGGCACCACCGTAGACTGTAGTCAGTCTCAAAACTTAATTTCAGTCATTTCTGAAATGAAAAATGTTCTCACATTGTGTTCCTTCGAGCACAATCCTCGTCAAATGTAAATTTGTGGTTACAAATGCGCCTGTTTGGGGGGTCTTGAGGAAAAAGAAATGACACCCACAGGAAACCGGAGAGAAAAATACCCACCCTGAATGATGCTGATTATGTGATTGCATTATTTCATGTTCTGTAACTCTAGTTCCGGGCAAATTAAAAGTTGTGGCACCTTCGTAAAAGTTCAGCAGTGAGGAGTGATTTGACTGGAGCACTAAAAAACTTTCTCTCTCTGTGTGTGTTTCATGCAGATAACCTAGTTATACCTCGCTTTACCTGAGCCACAGAGAGACCCCTGATGCTTATTATGGGTGGTGGTGAGAGATAGATTAACACATAGGCTACAGGAGTTGACGCCTCTCAGGCTAGGTGACGGTTGTTACGCTTTTGTCTCAAGTGTCGTCGTCTGTGCTCATACGAGGATATAACATGTAGTGACTAGAACACTTGTAAATAATTGGCCTTCTTTGTGCGCACTTGTAATTTGGATGTCAAGTTTTAGTTTTTAATCCGAAGCAGGAAGTTGAATCTTTTACATTGTGGGAGTGAGTATCAGTTTTAATTTGATTTCAATCCTTGTAGAGAGACTCCATTGTTCATCCACAACTTCTGTTATTCTCTAAACAACTAAATCAAATTGAAAATGTCTCTGCACGATTACCGGTCACCTTAGAGACCAATATAAATGTAATCTGGTCATTATTTTTTTATTTTTTTCAGTGTCGAAGCACCAAGATGGAGGCATGTACAAGACGCCGGGGTATCCTGGCTATCCCTTCATCATGCTGCCTGACCCCTACCTCCCCAACAGCTCAGTTTCTCCATCTGTAAGTCTGCTTCTCTTTCAATCCTTCTGCTGGCTGCAGTGCACATTGTCACTGCTGGTTATCTGTCTCTGTGTGTGTGTGCTGCTTTGTACACACACTCAGTGAACACATGGTTTTGTGCTTCAGGAAGGAAACTAAGTTTTATTTGATGAGCGATTAAAATGATATTCAGTGTAAGTGGTGATGCTCTTGTCACGGTCGCTCACCACATGCGGAGGAAATGTGACGAAAGAAAGCAACGTACACTCAGGGATGGAAATGTCTGTAGCGCGGGTGGCCGCTGGCTAGTATCTTTTTATTTTTGGCAGACGCAAAGACATCCTCTGTCACCAGACTTCAGTCATAACAAACAGAGACGGCGTGGAGGTGACGGATCACTAATGAGTGGAGATTCTTCTGTGCTTTTTTGGATAAAGACAGAAGATGTTTTTCTGGGTATTTCAGCTTTTTCCTATTTCTTCTGTGTATCAGATGTTGGACATTTATACACACTCACTTACATCAGCATAGAAATCACCAAGATCCTTGCTATTAGATTCAATCGACAGATGGTGGTTTAATCTATAGCCTCTTATACACTTATTTCCTACAAAATAGCATTTCTTTGGTTGTATACAGATTTTCTATTGGCTCTTTTTTTGATACATAAGATTTGCATTGTGCTTGAGTATTTATAATAGTTAGGCTGTTTTGGAGTTAAGCTTCTTTTGAGCTACTGAGATCTATAATGATTATAGTACACCCCTGTTAGTTCAACCAAAGAAACGCCTCCCTCGCCCATTCAAAATAGTCAGTTTATATCGGTGCAGTGAATACGAGTGTCTGTAGTTTAATGCAGTGAAGGTTAACGTTGGTTCGATGCTACGAGAGCCTCTGTCAGTGTGAGTTCACAGTCGCAGCCTCTGCAAATCAGTCCCAAACTTTACACATGTTCTTATTTGGCTTTGAACTGAACTGTGTTGTTTCCCCTGAAACCGCCGTAGAAAATGAAGCACTCCGTAAAACGCAGCAAAATTAAATCAAAGCGCCGCCGCCTCACGAGGGAAGGCGGCAAAAAGATCCTGTTTTTGTTTATGCCTTCGTCGGAGTTGGAAATATGATTGATGTCGTCACCCTGAGTTTTTATTTTTTCAACTGCATGCCCGGGTGAATGACGAGAGGTTTGTTGCTGCCTTTAACGGCTGTTCTAAGTGTTAAACCGCTAAAACAAACATCAGAAAGACTCATGGAAGGATTTCAAGTATGCAGTATCACTCATCCAGCCAGACAGCCCTGAAAAATTAATCATACAATCCCTTCAAGTCACCCATAAGAACCAACATCCATGGATAGGCTGACTAATTGCACCAAACATGAGCAGTTGTGCCAAATTCATTTTTCACGTGCTGTGTAATCCTGTTGCCTGAATTAACCCCCTGCTCTTGTCGGCGAGACGTTGCTGAACAGCAGAGACAACTGTTTGCGGGATCACATGTACTGTAGGCTGATCTAATATGAAGCACGGTGAATTGGGAATCTGCTTCATGGCCAGAAAATGTGATTTCTCTAATGACACCTTGAAGTTTCTCACAGTGTTTTGCACCGCAAAGTCTGGGTCAAGGCCCGGCTCAGTTAGTCGTGGGAGATTTTGACTGGGTCACGGAAGGGTCAAAAACAGCTGACTGTTCTTTCACACAATCTCCCACTACAAAAGATTCTCTCTATAAATACCTCAGGCTGCCACATAAAAAAAATATATTTCAAGCTCTTATCTCTGGGAAGATAAACTTTGATATCAATGTCATGTTATTTGTGAATCAGTCGCTCCAGTTGTACAGCGTAAAGTTGAATAAAATGTTAGAGGTTTAAAATAAACATGGGGAGCACACTTGTACTTGAATTATGTATTTATCTTCCCTATAATTAAAATCCAATCTTCCAGATTTGAATGTTGAGGAAAGAAAATTATCCTGTGTTTTTGTTTTATTGGTGAGAAAAATGTGACAAAATCTAGCTCCGCACAGGCCTTGGGTTTACACCCGGACAAAGCTACGTTAATGTCTTTGAGATTATAATTGAATGAACTGTGAGTACGATAGAACGTAGTCATATTTCCCTAAACATGCTTATAATCTTTGTTGCATAACATCGTACATCCGGCATTGCGCTGCACAAACACGGTGATCAAGTGTGATGGTATTTGTCATTTATCAGTTGGTCTCCTTCTCTTCTCTTCTCTTCTCTTCTCGTCTCTTTTCTTCTCTACTTTGCTCTACTCTTCTCGAGTGCCATCCGCAGAGCCTCTAGGAGATTGTGTTTGTTGAGAGCGGAGTGGAGGAGGAGGATGGAGGGAAGGAGTGGTGGTGGTGTTCGAGATAAAGAGCACTTTCTTCCCCTGTGTGTCTTCGGGACTCCACACAATGCTCACTTGTTGCTGCTTCCCTTGTAATTAGCCCACTGGTTGTGAGGCGGTACAGACGCATCGGGCCCCGTCTACCTGCCACTTGAAAGGGCTGAGAGTGGTGGTTTAGGGGTTTTTGAGGTGGGGGCTGATGATTATGGATGGAAGGGATGGATCGGGAACTACAGGTCTGGGAGACCTGTCGTGTTGTGGTGTTAGTACGGGACATGGTGATGCATGTTACGTCTGTGTGTGTCCGTGTCTTGCTGCTATCCTGCTGTCTTTGGACTGTGACTTTAAAAGTTTCTTGACTGCTGGTGTCTTGTTTCTTCTTCTAAAATATTTTTGAGTCATCGTTAAGTTCGTAAAAGGTTACGAGGTTACGCCCCCAGGCTAGTTTTTTTTATACAACAAAAAAAAACCCTATTCAGTGTAAGAACCTTCATGAAGATGAAATCATATTTACCAGATGTCTAGATGAGTTTTTCTCATATCAGTAATTTAATTATCATAATTACAGTATACATGATTTTCCCGTCAGCTTGGTGATAAGAATGCAGATGATGTGCTCATGTGATTCATTCTGATATTTATCAATGAAAACTCAAATCTCTTAATCGATGAACTGTAAATCAATCAACTACCATGGTTAAAATGTTCAGGTTTCAGCTTTTGAAATGTGAAGACCTTTGTCTCATAGTGTTTGTTGGACAAACCTGTGACATTTGAAGACATTGCCAACATCGTTAGCGACAGCTTCTGATGTTTTATTGGCCAAATGTTAATTCAGGAAAGTTCTTTATAGATAAATTGAAAATGATTAAAGTAGATGATCAGATGCAGCCCTACTTCTATTATTATGTTATGGCATTATTGTCTATCTATACATCAAGCTTGTTTGAAGACGGTGATGGTAATAAGTCTGTGGGAGACTGAATGTTGTCATTGTTCATCAGCTGAAGTTTCCTAAAAGCTGCTGCTGCTGTTTTCCAGTAAACAACTCTAATCTGTTGAACTCATTGTGAGAACATCAGTGAAATGACTGAAAGCTAAATATTAATTGTAATATTTGTATTTCCCCTTTCTATCCAAGGGCAAAACCTGGGTTTAGCTTTCATTGTACAAGTGGTTTCCAGAGTTTAAATATGTTGTTACTCATGCCCTTTGAATACATTTTGTGTAACTGATGCTCTGGGGATTTGAATGAGAATCTGTCAGAAGGCATTAACTACAACCATCAAAACATTTCCAAGAGCTGTTGTTGTTCTGAAAAGATAAACGTGTTATTTTCCATGTTCACCCAAACCAGATTTTGTGAAATGGACAAAAAAAGATGGATTAATCACACCCCTTATTTCTCTGGACTTATTGTTAACATCTCATATAAGACGGAAAAGCTTGTAATCTCTTACGAGAAGTCATTTGTACAAAGCGACTACACACTGGAGAGGCCCCTTCTCCCATTCAGCCGTAATACTGGTATTACAGCGTTTCATGGGGCATTTCGCTGTTGTTATATTAATGGAGATATCAGCCGTCCTCTCAGAGGAAGTGGCCAAAGACGGAGATTTGTGGGATTCAGAGATACGACTAAACTCCCTCCGCTTGTTGTCTTTGGATAAAGCTTTATCCACTGTGAGTAAGACACTGCGTATTGTGTAAGTGTGTGTGTGTGTGCGTTATTGTGGCTTAAGTTCCTTCCACTAAGTTATTTGTGTGTATCTAAGGGGCATTTTGTGTTTGTTTGTGTGTGTGTGTGTGGGTCTCTCTCTTTATCTGCATGTTTTTTCCTCAAGTTTGTTGCCTTGGGGTTGTGTTTGTTTCCAAGGTTCATGGTGCATTTTGTGTGTGTGTGTGTGTGTGTGTGTGTGTGTGTGTGTGTGTGTGTGTGTGTGTGTGTGTGTGTGTGTGTGTGTGTGTGTGTGTGTGTGTGTGTGTGTGTGTGTGTGTGTGTGTGTGTGTGTGTGTGTGTGTGTGTGTGTGTCAGACCCTCACTAGCTGTGAGTATAATGCTGTGGATTACCAAAGTCAGTGTTTCTGAAGCGATAATCGCTCTTTGTCGTCGAACCCCAGCAGAACGGAGATTCTCAATGAAGAATAACTGAGAATTATTCCCTCCATCTTTCTCCCAACTCCTTTTCCTTTTGCCTCTTTTCACCTATCCACCTCTTTTTCTTGTCTGTGCTATTTTCATCACCGTAGCTGAATCTAAGCATAGGGTTCCTCCAATTCAGCTTCCTGTCATCATTTTTTAAACTCGCATAAAGCTCCAGAATCCACATTAATCTTGAGGTACAGCGCAGCATAATAAGTACAACATCACCACACTTCACCTGGAGGACCTGGCTGTCGGAGAGCAAACACCCTGCTGAAACGTTTTGGAGAAACCTGCAGAATCTTTACCAGGGAATGTGGCAGTGTAGATGAGTGAATATAGAGTTCACCATGCTGGTGTGTTGCGCCACAGTTTCAGTGGCTGCTGTTGTTCAGGGCTTGATTATGGCTTGTGAAAGAGTTTTCTTAGAAAGCAGACACACATTAGAGAGAAGAAGTGGAAGAGGAGAGATGAAGAACAGAGTGATGAACGGTCTTATGGTCTGTTTGTATTAACCTGAGCTTATAATAATAATCCTAGGACCATACCATTATGTTCTTTTCTCTGACAGAGATTTATTAAGTTTCCCTGGAATGTGATGGACTAAACTTCTTACAACAACATGTTGTTCTCGTCTTTTATCCAGTCTAATATTTGAAACTGGCTGGTGTATTGAGAAAATATCCACCAATTGAACAACGACTTAGGAGTCATCATTCTGTTTCCGTTGCTTAAGCTGCCTTTCCAACTGCTTCACAATAAAAGCTTATCATTGTTATGCTAGAGGAAGGTTTTTAATGTCTGATTGATTTGATTGATTGACGTGATGATCCCCATTCATTTGAGCTGTGTGGCTGTGGACTCAAGCCCTGACAGAAAATCATGATATCCAAAGTTAGAGCAGAAATAAATTGGGAGAAGATGTGACGTTATCTGATTGTTGTTGGTGATTGGTTGAAATTAGCGCGTCCTCTGAAACAAAAACAGCCACCATGCTTTTTTTAATACCTCCGCCAGGGAGGATATCTTTCCAATTCTGTTTGATGTCAGCAGGATTACGTAAAAATTATTGAACCGATTTTAGTGAACCTTGCTTGAAGGGTGGATTATGGGCCTAGGAAAAAAGCCATTAACTTTTGAAGCGGATTCGATTCATTTCCAGAATAATTTTTATGAAACAAGTGAGGGATTTGTGGAGTGCAAATGTTTATGGACAAGTGGAATTTGGTGTGTCATATTTTAATGGATGTGTTTAGACTATAGATCGCAATCAGAAACTTTTACTGACCATATTTTATGAGTTTGTTGTCTATCGTGTCCAGTTTGGAAATAAAAAATAACCTCTTCTGTTTTGAGAGAAGCTTTAACTTGCCAATGCAGATTTGGCATCTAGAAGCTTAAAAACAATCTTAATGTGAGAGTTAACGGATGAAACTCCCAGTGAACTGTTTGGAGGGTTGTTATCTGAAAATTGAGAAGCTGTTTAAACATCCGATATTTGGCTGCGTGCAGTTTTCTTCATCGTCAGAGAGGCTGTGAAACTCCCTGTGATGTGGAAGCTGTGGTCACACGATGACGTCAACACCCTCAGAAGATGACCCGCTGCGCCAAAACCCTTTCATTCTCACTGTACCTGGACAGTGTCTGTAAAAGTCTTACTGTACATGTTGGGAAAAACAGTAAAGTGTTTTGTTTATAGTTTTAAGCATGTAAACTTAGTCACTGGAATTTACAAGTCAGCATGTAACGCCTCTGTGTACGAAGAGCACTATCTTTGTCTTGTTTGGGGGAATTTCCTGCTCATTTGACATTTCATCTCACAGACTGAAATTAAAAATTGACAGGAAGACCGCAAAGAGAGAGTTTTTGGGAAAGGTAGCGGTAAAGCGTTTGTCATTTCTAAGATCTCAAAATGTCCCTTTGTGGCTTTAACTAAACGGCATCACAGGGGGAAATGGCAGTTTAATTGTTTTTTCCCACTTCAACTGAAAGCTTGTTTACTTTTCTATTATTATGTAGGTGGAAATTTAGGTCTCGTGTTCTCGGCACATACACTTTTCATATGCCTCCACCTCCATTCAAAAGCTGCTGTTGCTAACAAGCTCCCATCCCCGTTTCCTCCTCCTCGTGTCTCCCACATAATACCAGGTCGATCCTCCCTAAGATCAATGGAATGGCATGTGTGTGTGCAAGCCTCTTGGATCTTGCCACTTCCTTGTTTCCCATTGTATTGTGGTGTTGACAGGGGGGTGGTTCAGCCAGCCCCTAGTCCCTTGGTAAACAATGGCAGCAACACAGGCTGAGGCCTCCCTAATCCCCCTTCATATGGACCCAAGGGCTGGGATGAGCGGCAGTGGGGCCCCTCTGCCTCTGACTGCCTATGATAAGGACCCTGCCGCTTGGATCTAAGAGGCCTAAGAGAAAAGAGGCTTTCACTATAAGGCAGCAAAAGCTGGGGTCAGATGGAAACCTTGCTTTGCAAAATGTTGCTATATATAAAAAAGTATATCAAGAATGGAGACAAGAAGTGTAAAGTAACATCCATGTTGTCAAAGTAAAAGCTTTTTTTAAAAAGCTGCTTATGTTGGAGTTTTCAGTTTGTACAGGAGCGATGGGACGAAGGAACTGGCAGAGTCTTAAATCGCCATTGTTGCAGTGTATGTAAGTGTGAGATTACAGTTGTGTAAAGTCTCAGATTAGTGAGTGAAATGAGGCTGACGATAGGGAAGCAAAGCTCCATGATTCCTCTTTGGCAAACAAGCAAATATCCTTGTTCTTTTCTCCTCATTCACATCACATGAAATGATTTATGTTGTTGTCTCATTATTTGGGATTTATTCTTTATTATTAGCCAGATATTACACCCCAATAGGCTTTGAAAAAATATGGAAAACATATGTATGTACAAGGTCGATCCTTTAACAGTAGCCGTGGTTCTCATTATCCTTGACAGAACTTAAAAGTTACTATATATTCAAAGAAATAAAATGAATTTATCGCCAACTGCTGTGGAAACTGTGGTGTTTCTCTGTAATATTTTTAAGTCTCGAACTTACTATCTGGAGTGCATTGAGATAATGTGTGTTGTAAGTTGGTGCTGTTCAAATATAATTTAATATTCATCTTTTAAAGAAACAGGGTTCAGTGGCAGTAGGGCAACAACAGATTTTATCCATAATTTTTTAAAATAGAAACCAAATAACTTGATTGACAAATTGACTTAACATCATGGATAGACATTTAAATTGTTTGTGCAAGTGTGTCAAAAGTTGGTGGTTCGATTCCTATAGCTCCTCCACTCTTCAAGTGTCCTTGGGCAAGATGCTGAACCCCTCTTTTCCTCTTTCGGACCTTTTCCACCATAAACATTGACCTTGTCAGGACCAGTCAGACCTCATGGAGACCAAAGCCTGGTTCCAAACATGAGGTCCCAAACATCATGTCTGAGGTCCTGGTTAAGTTAGTTATAAGATGTGAGTTGTGGTTAGGTTAAGGTTTGGGTTAGGCATGAAATGGTCCTGGTTAAGGTTTTGGTTAGGCTGCCAATGCATAGTCCAAATAAGTATTACTGTGCAAACCTGTGTGTGTATGTGTGTGGCCACTTGTTGGCTTGTTAATTCAGTCTCAGGGAGACTTTGGGTTCCCTGCTGCTTTGAAGAGGGACATGAAACATGAGCAGTAGATCAAAATAAATTAGGGTGTTGACAGATAAATCGACTGTAAAGATGGAGTTTAAAGAGAGAGGACTGGAGAGGTGAAGAGAGCATTATAGAGTGAAAATTAAAATACAAATGAGATAATAAAAGCAGGAGATCTTCCTCATCACCCTGCAAGCTTTGAAGGCACCAAAAAAAGAATCTGCTCAGATGACTATTTCAAGAGGCGGAAAAGTTTAAAAGAAAATCAGAAGAGGAGAAAACCCCTTTGGATGGCCCCGAGGTGTTTATACCTGTAATTATTCATCCACTTATTTCTTTCCGGCGCGTAGGGAAGGAAGGGGGGGGTCGCGGCGGAGCAGTAAAAGACAGGTGTTGGCAAAGGAAGTGTGGGTTTGTTTGATTGATATTATTAACACCGCTTTTTCTCACACAGACAAAATCTTGTGCGTCGACTCTTTCTTTTTCCTCTTAACGTCTTTGAGCAGAACATCGAATTGATTGTGGTTCCGATCAGAGTATCGTAAGAGCAACAAGTTGACAGTTGGAAACCTCATGAGCGGTTGTTACTGCTTGTGTTTCTCTTAAGTGAGACCACATTTCCCATAATTCCTCCCACGCTTCCTGTCACCAAGAGGATGCTCAAGGTCTGATATGTTGGAGGATGTTTTTTTTTTCTGCTGCTTTTCAATTTTGTGGCCATAATTCTTTCTCGTGCTGTAAACTTCAATCTCCTGCTGTGCCGTAAAGCAACATGTGACCTGTTGGTATGGAGCATGGACATGAAGATTTTATCACCTATTCATTGTTTGAGAGACATGGAACACATTTTCTGATTCCAGTGTGTCTTTTCCAATGTGAGGATTTGCTGCTTTACAGCAGAACTGGGTATAACATCCCCCAACATGTTTTGTGGTCGAGTTATGCAGGAGTATCTGCTCCAGTGATTCTGACGGGTTTTCATGTGTTTGCTTTCTTCAGTTCACTGGTCTTCTCTCTCGATGCTGTAAAGTGTGTACACAAATCATTTCCTGCAGGTATTTGATGGGGTGTGCAGAGGTCTGAGTTGAGATTTGCTTCAGAGTAACCTTTTGTCTATTGGTTGAGAGAGCGCTAAAAGAGCAGTGACAAGTTTACATGCTGTTAATGGATTCCTAAAATACCAATGGCCAAGTTAAAATGAGATAAATTGGTCATTTCAGCTTCACAGACTTGGTGTTGTCAATATATAAAAAGAGAGGAAGCGAGAGATAGAAACTGCGACAAAAGAGCAAGTTTTGAGAAGTAACTCTTTGTTTGGTCGCCAGTATTTGTTTTGCGAGGTGTGTGCGTGTGTGTGCGTGCATTTGTGAGTTGCGGGATGTTGCACCCAGGTGAGTCATTGGCCAGTGGAGCGAATCCATGCAGCGTTTCCTCTGTGTTGTTGTTTACAGAGCGAACCGTCCAGACCCCCCTCCCCCCAGATGTGTGTTCTCAGCTTGCAGTTAATCAGTGACAGCACTGTCTCTCTCACACACCAGCAGATATCAAAGTTGTCGCATATCATTCATGCTCATTCATCCACTGTTGATTGTATTTAAAAACTAGTTTCTGAGTTGGAACTTGTGTGGTTAAGCTCTGCAAAAGGACAGAAGTGATGCTATGAAATGTAGTAACTGTGATAAGATTATCACATAAGCATTTCCTGCAGCGAGGTGTTTGACCTCAGAATTCTTCATGCCCTCAGTCATAGGTTCATTGTCCTGTGTGGTGGTAGATCCAGCTCAAGTAAAAACAAGTGTAAAATGGAAAATATTCAACCTGTGTCCTGAAATATAAAGAATATAAATGGATCTAATTTCCATAAATACTTGATTAAAGGGCAAAGTCAGGTCAAATCATCTTGATGCAGTGCAGATCTGTTGTCTGTGCTCTGGCTTCAGTAAAACATTATAGAATTACCCTGTCATACATAATAAATTACTTTCTGAATCAGCTTGAATCGAAAAAAAGTGTTTCTTTCAGCACATTTTGGATTCTGTTCTTAATAAAATAATATGGAAAGGATTTTTATGAAGAATTAATAATATCAATCTGTTGTACTTTCTATATTTGGATGTTCACTAGTTCATAAAAATGAACCTGGTGCTGCTGTGTTTACCTGTTTACTTTAAGACTGAAGTGAACTCGCAGACCCATATCACAATGTTTGTTGGTTAGTTGGCCACACTCCCAACTTGTAAACATGTTGAAACCTCCCTCCCTCCCATCATCCATCCATCCATCCATCCATCCATCCATCCATCCATCCATCCATCCATCCATCCATCCATCCATCCATCCATCCATCCCTGGTCAGTGAGGAATACTCTGTTGAATACATCTCTGCTCTTCAGCAGCTTAGTTTGTCTGACAATTGAAATGGAAATACTGGCTTTGGTTATGAAAAGTGTGAACATGCATTCAAATAGACAGTTGAGAAGCCGTATATAGAAACATAGATATACATTGAAGGATTTAGTTATGCAGAGGTTCAAGCACCACAGTGTCTTGTTTTTGTCATTTGTTCTTGAAGCATCTTGTATCGATTTAACAGTTTTACTAATGAAGAATCCTGCGTCTACTCTGACTACTTCCATGCATGTACATTTTCTTTAATACTCACAACACATTTACATCAACTTTGCAAAAATATACGATCCTGACACTTTACCTTATCAGAAACCTGCAGCATCCATGTTTGTCTGTTTTTACAAACATTTTCCCAGGTAGAATTGAAAGTTGTAGTATTTTAAAACCTGTTTTTAGTTTAGATTCACGCAAAACTAAGATTTATATAAAATATCAAAATTGTAATTCAATGTGAAATCTAATTCCTGACACATTTGCAGCTGTTCAGTGGGAAATCCAACTGATGTTCTTGTGATTATAATCGGTGGTTGTCTGTAAGATTGAGAGATATCACATGACCTTTGGGAATTTAAGTCTTGTTTCATTTCCTTTTTATTGGTCACAGGTCACATTTAGCTTCTCGGGGGCTGAAAGGTCAAGTGTGTAAGTTTTTATCTCTGCTTATAAATCCAGCAAACAGACATGAAAAAATCTGATAAATGCACTTAATCATCACTTTGTCCCAATCTACTACTCACATTTATCTGCTAGAGTAAACAGAGCCCATATGTAATGTGGGTATGAGCGCCACTCAGATTGACTCTGACATTTTATACGCCTGCAGTCTCAGCCACACACGGCGTGTTTGCCTTTGTGCCGAAGCTTCTACTGTTTGCAAACAGAGTCAGTGTGACGCTCATATGAGATCGTACATGACAGTCTGCCAGGTGATCGGCCTCTTTCATCCACGCCTGTGAGGAAATTTACAACCTGTTTACACTCTCCTACTGAGAGATGGAGCCTGTGTGTGTGTGTGTGTTTCTAGAGTGAGTATCACTGCTGACTTCTGTGTCTGTGTGTGTTGTTCAATTTATTATCTGGGAATTCACATATACTCTTCTTCCACTTCACAGTGAGAGTATATCTCAGTGCAACAACATTTGCAATACAACAGTGTCAGTTTTTATGAAGGAGCCGGGACAGTTTGACATAATGACTTTGTTTACTCTCAGTAAGCACATAGCTTGGATCAGTTTGACATTTACAAAATCTGCCTATAAAGGCCTCTAAATCTAATTAACACATTATATTATGTTTGTGAAAAGGTACGAAAAACCCAAAGCATGAATACAACAATTCTCTGCTTTACAGCGGGTTATCGTTATCACAAACTCTCTGTTAGAAGGCAAATGAGTATATTTTCCAAAGGCTTGATTTAGTTTCTTGATCCACACAAACTTCTGAAACATCACTATTTACTTTTATTACAATTATTACATTATGTTGATGTTTTTCTTATTAATCTTGCAATTTAACGTGCTATAGATTTGAGGTCATATCATCTAGTCCTATATTGTGCACGTACCTCTGCTTTACTTGCTGTTTGACTCTTTACTCTTTTATTTGACCACCTTGTTGTTTTATGAGTGACATGGTAACGGACAAGAAGATCTTAGAAATTGATAAAGTCCCATGAAGACCCTCCCCTCCTCCTCCACTCATCTCGGCCTCCACGCACTTTATCATCATTGTAATATGCACTTTATTAAAATAGTGTTTGTAAAAATAGTCGCTAAAGTGAAACTCAAACCCCATCATCCTCCTCCTCCTCCGCCCCTCTCCACCCCGTGCCCGTGGCTCTGCCCAGACCAGCTGGAGCCTCCACAGCCGCATGAAGCAGCCCAGCACACATGGCTGTGATCTCGTGCACACACACACACACACACACACACACACACACACACACACACACACACACACACACACACACACACACACACACACACACACACACACACACACACACACACACAGGAGCACAAGTCTAATCCTTCTTCATATGATACTCATCTGCTGTGGGAGGGAAGCAGTCTCCGCCTTTTATGCTATATATATATTTGTATGTATATATATACACACCACTCATACTTATTCTGAAATCACATTAAGCCACACCCACATTTACTACACAGAAAAACACACTTAAAATCCTCACTCATAGTAGTTTAAGCTGCACTGTACATCTTAACTTCCTTCTTCTGCTCAAGGCACACTGACGTACTAACATACACACACAACACAGCATCAGTTTAACATGCAGTGTGCATTGTTTACCTACATTGTTTGTACTGTTTTCCCAACCATAGAGCAGGGATCATGTTTTCTGGTTTAGTTGATTTGTCTTTTAAATGTAATTGATTAGCTTGTGTTAAGTAAATAATGTCACAAAAGTCTTAAAGGTCAGTAAAAGACAATGTCAGGCAGTGAATGTGGTAATGATGATCTCTGATGAGAAGGCGATAACACTTTCTATGGAAGTTTTTTTTTTTACACGAGTCTGTGCCAACAGAGGTCAGCCGGTGTTTTCAGTAACTTAACTCCATGGATATATAATCAGCAATGCCTCAGGTTTGAGTTTTTTATTGATATTTAAGTAAAATGATCACTGCTCACACATGGAACATGTCGCCTCCTCCTGTTTGTTGATGCTGGATTCTGGATTTCGAAATACAAGGAGCCATAAAGTGCGCTGGTCCGCATTAGTTGTCATGAACCAGACATTTAATGGAGCCCACCTATAGCGACGATGTTTGGGTCAGAAATGTGATTCGCTTCACACAGAGCCTGTCCAATTAAAATTGTTTGAATAGGTTGGACATTCGTCCTGCCAGCCTATTCAATGCAGAACGGCACATAATGGAATGTATAGCTCCACCAGTGCAATTAGTTCCAGTTTAAAAGATTGAATATACAATCAAACTCATGACTGTTATAAATGCATTTGTGTGCTTTGAAGTGCAAAGCACTGAATTTTAAGTTGGGACTAGAGTTAGGGTTAGTTATGTCTCCATATTTTCTTTTAATGGCTGGCACTTTTCAATGTGTAAGTGGATATTCGTTATTTGGCTTAAACATGGAAAATCACATGAATGTCAAAATATATATATATATATATCTTAATAATCTACTGATGTCAAATCCTGTAAATCCAGATGTGACACTGCAATGACCTAATGCTAAGATGTTAAATCTTGTTAGAAACCTGAGTGCATCTTCACTGATTTTAGAATAGTCTCTCAGCTGATAATATTCAGTTTCATTGTAGAACTCAACACTTCATACAATGCTAGCTTGTGTTGATTCTCAGTTCTAGCGCCCCCTTCCTGCCTTCCACGAGGTTTGGCGATGTCGAGCGTGTCAGTGACTTGAGTCACTTGTTTGAAGTAGTTTCATAAGTGATGTTAAAAACACCATGTTGTGCCATTGGAGAACCGCACAGAGAGAAAATGAGTCCCAGGTGAATGTGTGGCCGCCAACTGCTCGAGCTCTGTGATGACTTCAGTCTGTGTAAGCTCATGTTATTTGGCTCCGCTTCCATGTGTTAATTTCATTTTCAAGCCAGAAAAAGGGGAGACGGAGGAATTCCCTCTTCAACAAGCTTCCTCAAAAGGCGTTCGGCCATGCGTCAAATTGATTTCCTACCTTTGTTTTTTGGAGTAAGGAAAGAGACCCATCCTCACAGTTTGTGGCCATGGGAAGCTTTTCTATGGGTCTACAGAGAGAAAGAGACCTAACACTTACGCACTAACACAGACACGTGATAGGAGTGTAACCTTCCTCACTGGCCTTCATTCTTCGATTAGTACTGGACTGGGAGAAAATGTTTACCGTGCTTCTGATAATTGCGTCAGGATTTCAGAGTCAATGGAAATGAGAGGGGCAGGAGCGACACAAGGCCTTGAGGAAACGAGGAGGGGTGTTGTTTTCATGAAAGAGGATGGGAGGGTTTATGGGTGGAGCAGAAAGAGGAGTGGAATGGTAGAGAGAGAAAAATCCAAAACAAGTTGCTTTACTGACAAATCCTGTTGTTGTTGACACCAAACATCTCATATGTTAGATGCAGGAAGTAATAGAGCGCATTAAGCATTGTTGTTGTTTTTAGAGTGTGTGTGTGTGTGTGTGTGTGTGTGTGAAGGTCCTGTGGTAAATTGGCGTGTGTGAGCATTTTTTAAAGCTTAAAATCTAGAGCAACTGTGATGTATACAGCATTGTGTGGTGTGCGGTGACCATCTGTGTGTATGTGTGAGGGGTGTGTGTGTGCCTGCTGGTGTAGGTATTGCACATTGTACAGGACATGTATGTGGGAAACACTGTATGCACCGATGAAAGGGATGAGGTGGGTGGGCAGGAAGTGAAGAACAAAAGAAACGCATCATCTGATTTATCAGATGGCTGCAGATTGAGTTGATCAGATGTGGGAAAGACACGGTGGAGAAAGAAGAGGGGAAAGTGGATGCAGAAGAGTCGGAGAAGAGTTGAAAGAGGTAGAATGATTGACAGACAGTGTGAGAGAGAGAGAGAGAGAGAGAGAAAGAGAGAGAACAATGAAGGTAGAGAAGATAACTGCAGTATAGCGGAAGGGAGTTAGCAGTAAACAATGAGAAGCCGGTAACCGCGTTGTGCACCTGGTGAAACAAAACCACAGCCCCAGTTGAAACAGCCTCTTAAGAAAACCTTTAACCGTTTAAACACTTCACTCAATGGAAATCAACACCAATCCAGAGCGAGTCTGAATCTCGAAAGTCAGTTTTTCCTTTTCAACATTAGAAAGTGAACTTGTTTGAAGAAACCAAAGATGGCAGCAAAATGATCGAGACTGAATCATTTTCACTTTGTTGATGCCTCTTCTTTGTAGTTTGTGTTTTCTGGTTTGATTGGTCAAACTGGAAACCTTAAGGATTCTGGCCTCAAATCTTGTCCCTCACCTACAGATTCTGCACATTCACAAATGTACAATCTGTATGTAGAGGTTACAGAGCTGATAAAGTACCTGGGTTGGAATGGATAAAAACATTTTGTGCCTCGCTTGAAAATACTCAAAGGTTTTGAGCCCAAAGATCCGATTTGGGCTTGAAACACCTTTCTTATTCAAATGTATTAAAAGATGTTTAAAGAGCCTGTTCAACATCCTTCAGTGGCAGAATTCACACATGCAATGATTCAGACTCGGCACCTGGACAAGAGAGATGAGTGTGTTACGCAAATTGAAACCTACCCAGGTACTTTTAATAATAGAAAACCAAGGTTGGGTTATTGAGTTTTTTGTTAGTGTGTTTTTGGAGAGTTTTATTTTTTTACTTCGGTGGAGCAGCCTATTCATGATGAGAGAAAACAGTATGTCCACGAACTGTGGGAGGAAGCTGGGGTACCTTGAGAACACCCACACAGATATGAGGGAGAACATGCAACCTCCACAGAAACTCTCTGAATCGAATCAGGATTCAAACCAAGAACCTTCTTGCTATTAGAGGCATGGCTAACCGCTGTGCTGCCCATTATCAGTACATCTTGTTGTTGAAAGAAAATTTCGCTTCAGGTTTATTGCATTTGGACAAAAAAAAGCAAAAGAAAAGTTATTGATTGAAACAATATGAAGCATGAATATGATGCATAGTTATTTGTTTTGATCAAAGTATGAATCCAGGCGCCATTGATTAGCCGTTTTTTTTCTTTCATTAAGAGGGAATGTAAGAAGATTGGCTATTTCCTGACAGACAGAAATTCAGTCAGACAGACAGGCTCCAGCGATGACGTTTTTATGATCCCCTCGTCGACTCTCCCCTCCAGACAGAAGCAGATTTACAACAGGCACAGGCACAGGCACAGTCATCAGCCCATTGTCAGGACCCCAGAGGACTCATTCCCCCAGAGCCCACCCCAAACTCCCCCGCTGAGCCGCAGATCACGGCGACTGTCACCACTTCTCTCCTCTCGGTCCCGTAGACATTCTTTTGCTCTTCGTCTCTCTCCTTCACCTCATCTCTCACTCTAATTTCCTTTTTAGTTTAAAAACAGCACCCATGGTCTTAATACTGCCAATTAAAGGCAGCCATAACTCTGACACGGCCACAAGCAGCGCAGTGTAAGTGCCATCCAGGCTCCAGTCGATCTCCCCGCAGAGTCGACATGAATCCCAGGCCAATGGAGGCAATACTGGTTTCAATCAAGCATCCATTAGCTGAACATCAAGTCAGTGGTATGCTATTTTGATTAGAGGAAGTAGGGGAGAGGACTGCTGATTTATTTTTTTCGCTTTCGGTCTTTCCTCCTTTTGTGAATTTCAGCACAGGGAGAGAAAGTCCTCAAATGTCCCCGGAGTCTCTGCTTTTAATTCAAAAATGCGACAGCGCCAGATAAACAGATATAATAATGACATCATTGATAATTCCAACTATATTATGACAAAATTGTGGCATGTACTGGAGGATGCATTTGTCTAGTGTTAAAAACATTAACACATCATTGTTATTTAAAGTTTATGGTTATGGTTTTTTAACCTTTATTTGAACAGGCTCCTTGTCTCGCACAACTTAAACCAATTGGTTGCAAAGAATTAGCAACAAAGACTTACGACATTTGAAATACTTTCACATTCAATCCTCCCATTAAAGGTTTAGAGTTTTTTTTTCCATTGTGCTAATACAATATAATGCAGAGTTAAATTTCTGTCTCCCTTTTACACATCCACAAATGTACTATCCTCCCCCCCGCTCCCTCTCATCTCATCGAGCAATAAACCCCCTCCCCTACGTATGCAATCTGTCCCAAATTTAGCCACATCTAAGAAACACAGCTCCACAAACACATTATTCATTGCCCTCATATCCATTTAACACATTTTTAATCAGCTGACATCATAGGATTGCAAACAAATTAAGGACAGGATTATTTCATATTCTTTAGAAACTTTTGATTCTCTGGTTTTCCAGAATTTCTCCAATGCCTCAGAACAGGCCAGATGAATGTGAGAGGCTGTGACATGGAATAAAATCTGGATATTACAGTCATGACAGAAAGACTTTTACTAACGTCAGTTGAGCTGAAGAGTGTATTTAAATGTTATTTGAAGCTCAGTGAAAAGAGCAAGACTTAAATTGTTTATTTGCTATACAAAATGTACTGAGGGTGTTCTCTGAAGTGCAGCTCCCTCTCTCTTTGTGGAAGTGCATTGTGTGTGTGTGTGTATGTGTGTGTGTTGGTTGCGTACAGTTAGACGAGGTTAAGCCTGTTGTGGTTTACCATGGAAAATAAAGGCCTCAAGTCTTATTGTCACCTGAACGACAAACACACGCGCACACACACACACACACACACACACACACACACACACACACACACACACACACACACACACACACACACACACACACACACACACACACACACACACACACACACACAAACACTTCTCCTCCCTGTGCGATGCTTTTGTGTTGCTGGTGGAAAATTTCAAACGTTCACTCGCTCAACTGCATCTCCTCTTTTTTTCCTTTCGCTTCTTTAAATAAGGAGAAGTTACTGTCTGCAATGGAAAATCATTCATAACAGCAAGAGACAAACATAAAATCATTGCGTTAATTCCTACTTGAATCATATTAAATTTATGCTGTGTTCCAACTCCATTTACTCTGATCCAGGACATACAGATTTTTACACTTGCATATATCTCACAAGTGTTTCCTTTATTATGACACCAAGATTATTGAGTTTGCGGAGATCTAGTCGGTTGATTTTGGGAACATCAAGTCAAAGCATGACTGATCATGGTTTTTTATACCTGCAATGTTTTAGGCTATCGTCAAAAATGATTGACATTTTATTTTAAAGATATGTCTCAGCTTCTTGTGGATGCATCGCTTATCAACCAGGGTAAGAATGTGGAGAAAATTATCTCCTATTAGCACATTCATCGACGAGTCATCGTGTCTTGCATGAAAGTACAGATGAGCAGCAGAGTGAGGCAGAAGTCTTGTAGCATTAGAAACCGTGTTGCGCAACATCAGTTTGGTTTTAACGTGCTGGCAGTGGATGAGATGCTCGGTCATTTACTAGTCACGGAAAAATCGCAGAGTTTGATCAGTGAAGTAATGGGGTTGAAAGCATGTTCGTGCTTTACAGCTGCACTACACGCAGTAGCTAGAGGGAGGAAAAGGAGGGAAGGAGTCCAGGATGGAAGCAGCGATCTCTGGTTTGGCCTCAGTCGAGCTTCTTGGTTTTTGGGTTTCACATGATGTTTCTTTTGGACGGAGATTAAACGAGTGAGGGAGCGAAGGACGGAGGGGAGAGAGCGATAGGAGAAAACTTTTAGACTAAGAAACAAATAAATACAGACAGAGAGTGAGACATCTACTCTAGAGAGCAAGTTCCAGCTTCCTGCATCCAAACAAGGTAGTTTGTCTCCAATGAAAACACCAGCCGTGGAACGGCCTTAGCAAATAAAGCTTTTTACTCTCAGAAAACTCTGAACCTTCGCTAATCATCTCAAATGGGAGCGAGTTACAGATATGTAGATCAACAAAATTCCATCTAGCCATTGATGTTCTGCACCTTTGGATCACATCACATGATCCTCATCCTCATCTCATGATCAACAAAATTTCAGCCAACATGGATGGGCAAACTTCGTCAACTGATGAAGATCACGTCATATGATCTTCATCAGTTCATCACTACTAATAGGACCTTGAGGTGAGATTGTTTTGCTGGCTGTTGATTCCAAGGTCATGAATTAACGTTTACAAAATGAAACCACCAATGAGTGTTACTGTGAGAAACTCAGATTGTATCTTAAGATGGACGACATGACTTCTCGCAACGTTACAGTGAAACTAGTAAAGTTGGATATAAAGAAATGTAAGTAGCTGTTGGTGTGGAATAAAGAAGCGGAAAACACCCAAACACCTTCGATATGGCAGAGAAAGGCCTCGGTTACGTCACCTGAAAGCTCCCTGGTCCATAAATAATTAAACTATGTAAAAAAGGAACATGCATCTCTTGTTTTCTAGTGTTGTCTGTGCCGTGTGGAGACTATCAACTCCATCGTAGGGCAGTTGGACCTGGGGGGGGTGAATCAAGCCATAAGGGCTGCTGATGGTTAGCCGCTTGGCTCGGGCGGAACAGAACTGAGATGCATAGAGGCCCGGGAACAATTATGGCTTAGTAAGAGTAACGGAGCTGAGCCAGGCAGCTGCCGGTTGTTCTCTGAATATGCAATGTGTGTGTGTGTGTGTGTGTGTGTGTGTGTGTGTGTGTGTGTGTGTGTGTGTGTGTGTGTGTGTGTGTGTGTGTGTGTGTGTGTGTGTGTGTGTGTGTGTGTGTGTGTGTGTGTGTGTGTGTGTGTGTTTGTGATTGTGTTTGTGTGTGTTCAGGGGGCGTCCAGAGGGAGCGGTGAATTCATACGCAGCCACATATTTACATTACAAATCACGACTAAACAATTCAGCCGACCACAAATGCAAACATCAGACGTTTTTATAGACTGGAGGGACGGATAACAGTGATGGAGGGATGTGCAGAGGAATGCAGGGATGAGGGCACGAAAACAAGTTATGGAAAAATGACTGACAAGAATAAAGTGGAAGTGGAACAGTTCCTTTTTGCTGAAAAGTTTGAAAACAGACAACGTCTTTTTTAATTTTCTGTCGTTCAAGGCAGCTACGGGCTTCAATTAATTTCTGTAAATTTCAGAACGCAGACTACTGAAAGTTTTTTAATACATTATACTAAACATGAATTAGTGTGGGGCTGCAACTAATGATTATTTTGATTTTCAATTAAACTGCAGATTATTTTCAATTGGTAAATCGGTTTCATTACTGTTGGTCTTAAACCCATTAAGACCTAAGGCACTGATTAAAAACGCACTTGAAAACCTAACCTAGACCTTTAAACTATGAGGTGCACAAAGGGAACTCCTCTATACCAGGAGCCCAGAAAGAAGAGAAGAGTGAGGGAGTGAGCAGTTGACAAAAGCTGATTTGAAAGCAGAGGGCCCTGAGCAGAGCGGGCCACTTTATTTTGGGGTGATAATTACACACTGCGGGCAACTCACCATGTTATTAGTTTAGATGATCGATAGCAGAATATCAACCCCCTCTGTTCAACAACCGAGTGGCTTGGCAGGCGCTCCGTAAACCACAGGCCTGCCACGCTCTCTAGGGGACCCTCGTACACACACACACAAAAACACACCGAATTTTGTTTTAGATCATGCACACACTCCTAAACAGATGAAAAGAAGTAAATGGACACACACACACTCTCTCGCATAAATACGTCCACATACATGCGTACACATGCACAGTATGTCAGAAAGAACACTGTGCCCCAGAGATGGCGAGTGGTGACGGGCGGTCTCTCTGATGCTGCTGCACACTGAGGCCCCCCCCCCTGGGCCCGTGCATGCAGCTCTGTGGTGGAACACACCAGCGCTAGCCCTCGCAAGGTTTTGGACGAGCTCCACATGTGGTCAGCTGGATGGTAGCGCCCTCGCTTCACTCGCCCAAAGTACACAGATGACTCCAGTGGACTCGTGCCATGTCGAAATCCTCGGTTTACTGCCCCCAAACGAGAGCCAAGACTTTTCTGTTTCTTCTTGCAGTCTTTCTGTTTACATTACATTCAACTGGACAAATGCTATAAGATGTAATTTCTTTATCCATGCTCTTTTGAAATGTACAACAACCTAAAATAGTTTTTCCTGGTGTTAGCATGACGCTAAACATAGTGCTGCAACTTGTCTGTTTCACAATGTCTCTCACCAGCATGACACAGGTCCACAAATAACTGAATGTGAGATAACAATGGTTAAATAGCATCATTGACAGCATTATTAACTTCCTGAGGCAAATTTGTGTTGTGTTCAGTCTGTGTGTATTTTACACCTTTGTAACATTATCAATATGTTAGTCGGATAATAATACAGCAGATAAAGGCATATCGATATATGTATTTATTTTTATCAATTGTGTTTGGTAAGGAGATATTTAGAATCATTGACATTTAAAAAAACTATATACATCAGCCAGTATAGGTCTCAGGAATATTTTACCCCCTGATATTAATAACCTCACTGGCTCAAAAATACTCTTATGGGTCAGGCACTAAAAATAAACAGTAAAACTGCTTTTAATTGTATATGAAATGAGTCTGAATTGATTTTCAAACTTTTAAGCTCGAAGTCACAAAGCACTGGATATACTGGATTAACTGCACCGAATTGCGTACATTCACCTCATCCGTTACTTTTTCATTATCACAGTGGCAGATTCTCTACACATTTCTAAAATTGTTTCGGGCCGTCAAGAGGTCTCGGTCCAGCGCAGGTTCTGTGTTGTTAAAACACAACACAGAACTTGCAAGGTTAACCCTGGTGGGGAGCGACTCTCTTCTCTCCAACACCCCTTTGAGTTCCTGGAGATAAAAGCAGCTGGCGCAACATCAAATCGATAGGTCCATCAATAGGAACATATCCTGAAGATTAAAGAGAAACTCGCTCAGAGACACAGAGGGAAGGCAGGATGCTAATAAAGTACAAGGCCTTGCCAATGGAAAGGGATTTAATTGATGGGTGGAAAGGATATGGATGAAAAGGTGAGGGATGATGATGTTGTAATGGGGTGGTGTGTGTTTGTGTGCCGAGGCTCCTTTTGTAATCAGCGAACACTCTTTTCCTTTTATTCATCCATTAGTAAGACTTCATTTGTGTAAATATTTATATGTTATTCATCCACCTTTTCAAATATTCATGCAGCTCTGTTTCTACCTGTGCATCTGTACATCAATGATCTCCCCCTCATCTCTTCTTCTCAAATCTCTCTCTACTGTTTTCTTTTGAAGTTTTCAGTTTTCACTCCGATCCAGTGCCCCTCTGCTTTCTTAATCCTGTTTTATCTGTTTCACAAATTCAGTGTTTGATCCGTTAAAAGGCATCGAGTACATGTCTGTTCAACAACATGACCACTCCTCCAGTGATAGGAGGAGTCTGAATAACGCACACCAAACTGTAACTGAGCCCACAACTGCATGTTCCTAGTACAGAATGTTTCTATTGAAAAGTAGACAGTTTTGAGTCTACTAACACAATGCATTGTTGTGTAACAATTATCAAGTTGGTTAAAATTGAAAAGTTTAATTGCAGCTTTAAAAACATAAAGTAAAGTCAATTTTGAGATAAGCTTTGTTTCAACTCACAAAGTTAAGTGTTTTAATTAATGAGATTAAAAGATAAGTTGAGACTCTAAATTTAAACAACTTGTGTTAAGATAAGTAACTAAATTCATACCATTTACCTGTTAAGTATTATTAACTCGTGTTTTTAAGGCAGCAAGTGAACCTAAGTTTTCGAACAGCCCATCAGCTTGGATTAACAAAGAAAATAGTAAGAGACATTTTTCATAATTTTTTCCCATAATTTGCAAACCAAGATCTTAATCGATTAATTGAGAAAATTATCAACCGTTTTGTCAACCATGAAATTAATCAGAAGTTGTATCACTTCAATTCATGTTCACCGCCAAATATCTGAATTGTGAAAAACGTGATCTCAGTGACTTTGATATTATTGTTGATACACGTTAGGCTGGTTTGAGTATTTCTGCGAAATACTTCTGATTTATGTAATTTCACTTTTACTACTACAGCTCTTATAGTCTTTAGACTTTCCAAATAATATAGTTATAGCTTTCTTCAGTCTTATTCAATGGAGTTGTCTTTAATGTTATAACCACAACTTCTTTTTTCCTCCAGTTTGTTTACTACTCGAGTTAGCTAACAGTCTGAAAGATGATGACTGTTGGTCTGTACCAATAACTTTATGGCCGCCTTGAGGGAACAAAATTTAATCTGCTCACCACCCTCCACTCTGACATTGATTAGTTATCCTCGGTTCCCCCTGACTCCTACGAGAACAAACCAGAAACTTCTGTCCAACAATCCCTTCGACGCAACTTGTCACAGCCACCATTATACATCGCAATCCTGAATGAGAGCAGCATGTTGGAGAGGGGGTTGAATATAGTTTGGGAATGTACAAGGCATTCAGAAATATTCTGTCGTTGCGAGGAGACCACAGGACGAGGCCTGCGCTGAGCCGGTCCATGTGGTTGTGGGCCGGGGTTTGTACGCTCTCTCTATCTAAAGCCACATCAGAGCCCTGAGCCCTGTGTAATGTGATCTGGACGGGCAGAGGAGGGTTCCCCCCTTTGGATTCAGGAGAACCGCTGCGGAGGTGCAGCACAAGGACGGGTGGTCAATGATGTAAGGCAGCGCTCGCTAACAAACAATTATGGACAGTTTTGCGCCACCATGATGGCATTCGCAACGTGTCTTGATTCAGTTTTATTTATATTTTTTCTCAACATTTTCTTCTTCCTCGTTTGTTTTGGGTTTGGGATTCAAACCTCCAACCTTGCTCCTGAAGTCCTCAACAAACTGTCTTGGGATTCGCTTCTCCTCCCTTCTTTGTTGTGTTATTCTTTCTATCTTTCCACGTCTTCCTTAATCTGTCTCTGCCTCAGTTTCTCTGCTTTTTGTCTCCTTTGCAGCCTCTTTCTTCTCTTCTCTTTCCATCTTATTCTTCCTCTCCCTTTTTTTCATTCATCCTCCCCTCTATCTCCCTTCGCACTCTCCATCCCATTTCATCTCTCTCGATCCTCCTGCGTTTGCTCTGCTTACTCAAAGTCTTGTACAAACAAACAAGCCGCGGGTGGCTCGCGTCTCCTATCTATAATTCAAGCCAGTCAAGCTACAGCGAGGATGTTTGCCAAACACATGAAGTGCATCTCACAGCATCGTACACAGACAGAGCGAGGGGAAGAAAGGAATATGTTTCACCATCATGGCTTGGACTCAATTCACAGAGATTATCCCAGTATCGACAGATTAAAATCGTGTTTATGGCCTTTCTGCTTTGTTTTGATTGAAAACACACCAGGATAGGGCAGGGTCGATAGAATAGGGAGGATATTATGTGATCAAATTTGTGAGCGTGAGTCAAAGCCAACCTTCTTTGAAACTCTGAAACAATACATTTTCTCTTAGAAAATAAACCTGCTTTTTTTACAAATTGTACAAAATCTCCGAAAAAATATTTTATCTGTCCGTGCTTTGCAATTTTTTGGACGACATAGTTAAATCAATTATTCAAGAATACAGTTTTATAAAAGGAGGTGTTTTTTTGACTTCAAGGTTTCTGCGTTTCGCTCAAGGACGACGCTGCAGCTGTGTAACAGTAACTGACTGCAGGCGTTTATTCATCGCACAAAAAAGCATTATATTTCCCTTGAGACTGAGCCAAACCACTTGTGGTAACAACAACCTATAACGATAAATGAGAGTTGAGAGGAAAACCAAAGTTGTTTTTCCAGGTGTTTGGACCAAACTCCAGAGTATAGTTTTCAAGTCCATCTGAGGTCCTCTGGCTGAAGCCTTTCATTTCTGGTGAAAGGAGTCTTGTAATATTTATTTTATTTTTCTTAAAGGCGTTTATACACACGACTGCACACATTTCAGAGGCAGTAAAGTGTCGTCCTTCTAAATTCTTTGGGGTTAACTGTCAAATCGGTTTATTTTGGTTGAGTAAACACAGTGTAAGATTGATGGACATAGTTTAAACTAGAACTACACTAGAACCTGTTTAGGTACAGGGCACCATGGCTATAGATGATCACCTTTAGTACTAATATTATTTCTATTACAGCATATTAAACTTCTTCCCTTCCGATTATGATGTGAGGTTATCGCCAAAAGATAACATCATCAGACATCTTTTTCTGTCCTAAAAGCCAGATATAACGATTAACTTTAAAGGGAAATTAGTTTAAAATAAGCAGCAAATTTCTTGGACAGTCCAGTTTTGGACATTTTTGCTTGATAAACTTTATTAAAATATTTGCAGATTAATGTTTTTGTTGAGTAATGTTGGACGGTGGGTTTAAAGAACTGTTTTTTTTTTTAAGACAAGCTTAATCCTCGCATTTAGTGAAAAATGGTTGAACTGACTATTTTCATTGTTTGTGTACTGTCCGTACAAATGCAGCGACAGATCTTAGATCAACAACCAGGAATATTTGCGGCCTGCGGCTGAAGCGGTGCTATGGTTGCCATGGTTACAGCATGCCTGCTCTGTTTCCCCTCACTGCTGCACGGCATGCAGAGAGAGGACCGGCCCAGCAGGTGGGCCGAGAGGTAGAGAGGAGAAAGGAGTAAGCGAGAGAGAAGGAGAGAGCTGGGGCTGCTGGGAGGTGGGGCACACCGCGCATCCAGAGGAATCACTCCAACCGCCGGGGTAAAAGGAATTAATCAGACAGAATAAATTATAACATGAAAGAAGACGGAGCACTTCTCCATCCATCTATCTATCTTTCCATCCATCCATCACACTATCCTTACATTGATTCATCCAAGAATTATGATTCAAGATTAACTTTGTAGCCCTTTATTGTCATTTCAGATGTTGTGTGAGTGTTTTAAATGTCACTATTTCTGACTTTCACAGTTTTTATCTTCATTAATATAAGTTTAGACTTGTAACTGTCAGATGCATCTCCTACTTCAGTCATTCTTTCCATTTGTCATTCTTTCACTCACCTCTGTAGTGATCCCCATCCTCTTAGCTATTCAAATTCATGCTTGCTTTATTCAAAGGAAAATCCATACAAAACAAAAGTGATGCAGCCTTGACAGTTGAACACTAAGCGCAACATTTTAATTTCAGTATTATATTCATAAATCAATTGTTCATGTTAAAGGTCTCAGCTGAGGCTACTCTCATTCGTTTAGGGAAAAAATTAAGTTTCTAACCTTTTCTGTATAAAAGGTAAATACCAGGAAGAAGAATTCTGAACGACTTTTGAAGTTTTTAACTTAACTGAAAAATAGATTAGATTTAACGGTTAAGTGGTTTTAAGAAAATTGTCTTTGTAGTATTTAAACCCGAAAACCTCAGCCACAGTAGTTGTGGTCAACTTTCAGTCTTGTAGAGTCAAAGGTCGTCACTTTGGGCCTTTGCTGCTGTCCTCCCCCAGGATGAAAAATCGTATCACCATGTATTAGGACGTCTGAGTGGACAGAGATCAGTGCTGACAAATAGCTGGTTCTCAGCAAGTGTAATTTTGGTGAAAGATGGTTCTTTAAACGCTGCTGAGTCAGACTTCTTGATCTCTCTGAGACAATATGAAAGGAATGAGCTGATTGGTCAGCGGCCTCGGGGCTCTGCTTCGTCCCTGATCTTGTCTGATGATTCGTCTCTTCCAAACAATCTGTGTCTGTCAGTTTTCTGTCTTTCTGCTCTCTTTGCTCCTTCTTTCCTCTCCTTCTCTTCTTCCTTCTCCTTTGTTGTGTTGGTCAAATAAATAAAAAGGTAAAACAAACTATTTGTTAAACTGAAATCCTAAAAGATTGATTGATTAGGTTTTTGACTTCACAAGCTCTTGCTGTTTAAATGTATTTTTTGCTATTTGTTTACTGCAGTGTTAAGGTGGAAACTCTCTATCATGACGTGGACTTTTCTCTTATATCATTCAAAATGTATTTTATCATATATAAGGCACAAAGGGGACATGTTTAAAAACGGGATTTTCACTTTAAGAAATTATGCAACAAGGAAAGAATCAGACGTGCGAGACGTGAGCGGAGAGATACACTAATTACAGTTTGTGATTGTTTTAATTGGTATTTTTGGCTTGTCTTACCAGTTAGTTCTTCAAAGAATGATTGTAAATTATAAACTTAAATGCCAAAAAAACTCCCTTTCCAAAAACCAAACTCCTTCAAATTTCTCATAGCCCCATAGAACTTGTGTGTGCAAATATATAAAAAAGGGTGTATAGAGAAAATATTCCTATTTGAATTTGGAAATGTTAAGGCCATTCATGGCACCTTGCCCCCCAGGTATTTCTTTTGCATGGCCTTTAATGCTCCCATAACACAAACACCCAGGGATGAGATTATTTTGATACAAACATCAAAGCAGCAGATCAGACAGAAAGCACCGTGCGCGTGAGGTGAAGCGCTGGCCCCGGGGGGGGCACAGAGCATGTAAGCTGATTGAGCTGTCTGCTTCCCCCTTAAAAATTGACTCGGCGACAGTTGGCTCACACGTAGAAGCAGCCGTGTACGACCACCTCGACAACGCCCTGATCGCCACAAACACACAGAATAGTTTCGTTTTTTAATCATAAGATCGATCGTCAAACCTTTCAAAAGTGGTTGTTTTCAAATGTCCTGTAACTTTTAGGCTTTTGTTCCCGTTGATTTCTCATTGAGTAATTTATGGACCTTGATGAAAAAAATCCAAGATTTTTTATGGGCCTGATATTTATGAGTGTGTGAATATTTGGTTCAGATTTCCAAAAAAATGTAACTGTAGATTCATAAGGGGACTGTTGGCCTTGGCGGAGGTTTGCACTCCACTCAGTGCCCGGGGTTTTTCTTGCCTTGGAAACTGCTTCATAGGAAACACAATGGTAACTAAGGGAAATGCAGACTGATTTGCAGATTTTGAGATTTACTTTGAACTTTGATCCTTGATAAAATTTATTAAAATCTTAATTAATTGCTTTATATTGGAAATAGATCTTGGCCTTTAAATGCATTGTACAGCTTTTTAATGCGTTGTTGGTGAGTTATATCTTTTTAAAGGACTTTTGGTTCTCACGTACAAATAATATGGTTAAGATGAACTGCGATAACTCATCACCGATCAGATGATAAGAGCTCATCACATCGTCCCCTAATAATATCTTTCTTCATCTGGGGTTAAGTTATCAGTGTATATATCTTAATAAAAATGACACTTACACAATGACTATGTGATTTTCTTTCGTGTGGTATTCGGCCATATTTGTCTGATAAATAGAAACTGTCTCACAGGAAACGTGTCACTGCAGGGGTTTTTTTTTAAGTGTGCGGTGGCATTTCCCATTTGGGCACATGGTCTGGTGTGTCTGCTGAACTGGTTAGTGAAAGCCGTCAGCGGCAGCCGTACAGGAAAGGTTTCACAATGAGTGAACGGTAGACACTCTCAGTCATCTCAGCAGGAGACGGGACCACATCACCTACTGATAGGATCGCAATCACATCAGAGGTCTTTGAGAAGAAGAAAAGCTCTGAGGCCTGGAGTTTCCTTCCCTCATACAGTACAGTGGGTAGGAGGAGATTCACCAAAAGGTCACTTTTATTTATTTAATTATATTTTTTTCTTCATGGTGATTGGGAAAAACTTTCATCCCCGCCCACAGATAAATCAGGTCAGATAAACACAGTTGTGGAAGTATGACATTTCACACTGAAAACAATCCCTTCTGGCTTGTCTGAGAATAAATGCAGACACAGACGCCTTCCTTCTGTCGTGGCGAGTCCTCTGTGCCTTTTTGACAATGCTGTTATCAAGCCGCTAGATTTTTTGGGCTTCTGCTAACTGGCTCCCACAAGACAAGACGAGACAAATATGGATGTGGCCTGAAGTCCTCGTAGTATCTATTGTTTGAATAAACCAAACCCTGGAGGAAGTGTGTCTCAGAGAGGATTTATGTCATCTGTGGTTGCCTCATTTCCTCCCGACTCCTCGTGTCATTATTTTTGTTGCAAATGATTGCCCAAAAATGTCACAAACAAGTTGTTAATCGTGGAAGATCTGATAGATATAAACAAGTACACCATTAATTAGCTCTCTTTAGGACCAATCATTAGAGGTCATTACTGCAGAGTGAAACCGACAACCGCAGCCGAGAAGAGAAAGTTGCCAGCTTGTCTGTCTCTGTCCACTCATTATGAGAGTGATAACTCATTTCTAAATGCCTGCGCCCTTGTTGGATTTGATTTTGCATCCAGTCATATTCATTGCCCCTGGAGCCAGCTGCAGCAGAAAGCCGTCTTTCATAAAGAGCTTGGATGTTTTGTCGCCACATTGAGCCTGAGCTGTAATGTCAGATTAATTGTGAAAGTGAATCTCCTTCCATTTCCTCTTCATCTCTTCTCTCCAGCCGTTTTCAGACAGGAACTCCAGAAGATGTCTGGACAATTGGGTCAGGACATTCTCCTGACTTTGCCTTTCACATATGAACAATGCAGCAGGAAGTTGTCCGGGCCAGACATGTTCACACCAATGCAACATCGAGTAAAAAAGCTGGACTCATTGTTCTCTGTATATATTGCATTGCTTTATAGTAGTAATACATACGTGCACCGAGCATTTCTCTCTGTTCGCTAAAACCAGTGGTTACTGATTCATTGTGGCCACGGCCCAGATGTTCCAGTGGTGTGTGGCAGCAGTGGATGCCAGAGTGTGTATTTGTATGTATGTGCTTGTGTGTGTGTGTTTGCATGCACGACACTGGGCGTGTCCTTGCATACATGCGTTGACGCAGGCATAGCTGCAGTCGTGTGTATGTGTGCGTGCATGTTGGTAATTGGGGAGTGGGCGGACCTGTTGGGGGTGGTGGGGGGTGGGTGTTTGGCCCTTTTTTAAACATAGCTGCGTTGTTATGGTTGTCGGGGCTTTGATGTTGCCCAAACCTCCAACTAAGAGGCTCTCATTTCGGGCTCCTGACGCTGGAGAAGGCAATGACTTCCAGATTGGGAGACCTACTCGCTGCTCGAGACTCGAGTGCTGCGGTGGGATGGGTAGCAGGGGGTCATGACGGTCAACGCAGGTCAACCTGATGCTTCGGGTGGGGTGCAGAGGAGAGGGTGCAGCAGTTGTGCATGTACTGAACACAAGTGTACATGTACAAAGCACAAGATGTTGACACAGGAGATGTGGGGGATGTTTTTATTCAGGCCACTGAAACAGTTGGTGAAAGACACAGTTTTGTAGTTTATACATTAAACATATATAGAATGTGCCATCTTTTGTACTTCAAGTGAGCATTGATTTTTATATATTTCACCAAGACCACAATCTTCTCATAAACTTAACCAATGAGCTTTGAGTTGCCTGAACCCAACCACTAACCCTAAAAACCTCTCCACATGAACATTATGTGTTGGCAGTAAACAGTTTGTCGATGCATTCAGGATAATATTCATATATATATTGATAGATATATAAAAACACGTGAAAAGCCTTTCTTATAAATATCCTTAATTTACACTATTTGAATGTTGCATTCATATTCACCTTAAAGTCCTCGAAAACCTAAAAGTGTCAAAGAAAGTATGGAGAAGAATGGTGGAAAAACTTTACTTTCTTATTGCTCAAATGGCACATTTGTTGTAATAGTTCATTTATAGATATCTTTTGATTCAGCAACTGCAACACTTTATAAATTGTTGTTTGCTTTTGTCTTTGAAGGATGCCGCTGTCTCGATTCATTTGATGACTAAACATGATGCTGTGATGCTCTCATCTCTTTGTGAAAAAGGCTCTTTCCTGCAAAAGCAGTTTGATTGCAGACACTTAAACGATCGCAGAGAGCCAAGGTGAATGAACGCACCATTAATTTGCAGAAACTGTCTGGAGATTTTTTTTCCCCGGCCACACCAGGGCAAGGACGACTGAAAGAAAGAGTGCGATGGTTGTGTTTTTGTTTTTTTATCCTCCAACTCCGTGACATCTGAGATTAAAGACATTAGACTCAAAAGCACTCAGAGGGGGGGGTGACAAAAGAGAGGGCGCTTTAATTTCCGCTTCAAATATGAAAAGAGATGGATCTACTTAGTGTGTCATCTGAAAACTAAAGAATACATTAGAGTTGTCTTATCAGCATAAGGTCTTCTAAATGAAGGTGTGTGTGTGTGTGTGCACTCACAAGCATGCAGTCGCGTTTCTTTGCACGCGTGTGTATGTGACATGCAAACATACGAGTACGTGTGTGTGTGTGTGTGTGTGTGTGTCAGGGTCAAGGTGGAGGGCATCGTTACAAACAAGTGATGTCTGGGATCCCATTAACTCTTTTATTCAGCAGCAGATTTCTGTTCAAATAGAGTGGAGATAAAAGGCTGCAACAATATGCTGATAAATCAAAGGCCTTTCAAGTGAAATGAGACTACAGAGACACTGAGGGCCACATTCAACATTTCCTGACGCACTTAAAAAGGTGTTTTTCTAATTGGAATTTTTAAAGTAATCGCATCTTTGAAGTAATTATATCTTTGATGTAATCAACAAACAGGCGGTTTATTATTCAGCTGCTGCAGTTGGCGTTTGACAGTGGGCTTCTTCATGTGAATTGCTGCTTACATGATTAATGTATGTGCAGTGATCTGGAAATACAGCTGCACATACGAGGTTTGACGAAAGGGGCTCAAGTGAAATAATGAAAACAACAGGCAAAGAATCTAGTGGAGGATACACACGTTTCTTGCCTTGGAAGCTGCATCATTGGAAGCACAACGGTAACTTAAGGAACTAGAATGTCACTCAGTGGAGCGCGTACCTTCGCCAAGGCTGATGCCCTATCTCGCCAGGTCAAAGCAATGTTTCCTATCAATTATCTAGACATATTATCTAGTAGCCATATTTTAATAGATAAATGTTTTCACAATAACAGAGATCTCTAACTCAATGTTTTGCTCTGTTGCTGCATTAGCTGTTTGCAGTGCTACTCACCGCACTATTAGCTGCCTGCCCGCTTGCCCTTAAGAAGACCTTCCTTCAGTGTGATGTTCGTCTATGGTAAATCCAGATTTCCGTTAAGACTCAACTGTGACTACAGATATGTGGCAGAGGCAGGACCACCGCAGAAACCGGGCTTCAGCAAGAGCTTATGTATTGTCCTTGAGTCACAGCCAGTGTTTTCTCTTGGCTGATGAGTCCTAACGTATGGTATTGTCCTATTAAGTAATAAATAAATCAAAATTTAGTCAGTCACAGTTAAAAACCCTGTATTTACTATCGATTTGTACTACGAACTTATTCCCTGATGATTTATGCCAGCCTGCGAGAGGGTGGGTAACGCCACTCAAATTAAAGGGTGGGTGAGCACTTTTTCCTCAATGTGTGTGTGTGTGTGTGTGTGTGTGTTTGTGTCTGCGCGTAGCAGCGTGCACCTGAACATATCCTCTGGTTTCTTTTGTACTGAAAACATAACATAACTAAGTGTTTCCAATTCAAAGATGCCGTAAGTGTTATTTGAGCTTTTGCAAGTGCGTGTGTGTCCCACACGTGCATGTACACACTCGTCTGTTCCAGCTCGGGTAATTATTTGTAAGTTTTTGTGTGTGTGCAAATGTGTGTGTGTGTGGTGGGGTGAGGGGGGTAAATACAGAGGGGTTGATAATTATGGGTTAAATGAATGCTCTCAGTCAGCCTCCCCAAGTGTGTGTAAAAAAAGGAAGGCGCAGCGAAAGCCACTTCAAGGCCGACTAATTACCCTGAGGAAGAGAGGAAACATAAATGGACGATTTTGCGGCTATAATGTTACAGCAAAATGGCTACATCAACCTCAGCACGTGAAACGGAGCCACAGCTACTTCTGAAGGCTCCGAGCAGCCCAGCACAGATGTGCGTGTTGGTGTGTGTGTGCGCGTTGCATCCATATGTGCAGAATAGGTGTGTGTGTCATAGTGTATAAAGAATGTGTTAAGCAAGTGTGATTAAAGTGCAGTGAATCACACTTAAGTATTTTCTGTCTTTGCAGAGTATTCATATCTGCTTTATTGTGCGTCTCATCGAACACAGATGTTGTTGCAGTTACAGTTCATTCGTTTATTCCTTCAGTCTTGGATCAGATGTGAAATCTACTTAAGATATTTGTTGACTCTGGTTTTGACGTTTGAAGCCAGGAGCATTCTTTGCTTTAACTGTGGTTTTGACTCAGACGATGTCAGATTTTATGTAACGCCTTTTCACATGCGTTCTAATGGCGCTAACTACCCAATTGTGGGAATTCCCAGCAAAATGTCCTGGCTACTGTGAAAATGTAAAATTACATAACTTCCTTTTCCTATGGGCTGAACTCTGTGACTCTGTGTGTTTGCAGATATTAAAGTTCCTTTGAATTTAGTGCTTAGAAATTTCCGAAAGTAGAAATTGCGCTGAGAGGATAATATGAAGGATGTGAATAATATGATGCTGTTGAGAATGCGTCAGTGCAGAGAAACTCCAGCTGTGTGAAAGACAAACTACGGGTCAACTCTGTAGCCAAATCTCTGGACTTTACCGGTAGGTCATGTCTGAAAAGGGCCTATGAGCTTCCGAATCAGTTTTTTTTTTATTGTCATTGACCCTGTTGAGAGCTGATATTAACACCAGCTATTTCTGCTTATTTCATTCACGATATGTCTTTGTTTTCATTTGAGGGAGTCGCTAATAAAAAATATGGGAAAGTCCAAATGCTCTGAAGGCTCCAGGGTCATTAAAACCACAACCAGTAAGGAAGTTTATGTGTCTACAGTCAAGGGTTTTATATAAGCACAAGTAGATCCATCACACTGCTGTTTCATGGTGTAGCACCATTCAGTCTAAAAGGACAGACAAAGGATTTTTGGTCCATACCGCCAGAGTCCTATTCTTGGTATATTCCTTTGCATCTTCAGGGTATCAACCCCATCACCACCTCCTCCACTCTGCCTCCTCCCCTGCACCTCCTCTCCCATCCTCACACCTCCCAACCCTCGGCTCTCCGGTACAGAGGCATTGCGTTTTGTTTTCATGTGTCTCAACATTAAAGCGGTTTAGCAGTTTGATCTTAGCTCCACAGCCTGACTGTGTAGCATACACATGAGAGTCTCTCTCCCTCTGTGTGTGTGTGTGTGTATGTGTGTGTGTGTGTGTGTGCGCGCATGTGCGTGCGTGTGCGTGTAATGTTTGGTCAGAGAGAGAGAGTTAAAGATGTTGATGGATAGGGAAGACACCGTTGAGTGTGTGTGTGATTTTGTGTGTGTGTATGAGTGAGTGTGTGAGTGTGTCAATGTGCAGCATGTGTGTGTGGAAGCTCTGCCTTTAAGTGATAAGGTATTCACTTTGTAACTCAGCAGGAGGCCCTGCAAGTAGCACCAGATCTTCCCCTCTGTAGTGCTGATGTTACACACACACACACACACGCACACACACACACAGGTTTGTCCATATCAGTGCACAACATAAAATAAATTATTGAACAACAACTTTTATCCAAAAATATTTATATACATGGAAATCAGCATCTCAAGCTTTCAAAGGCATAATACTACACACACACATGCACACACACACACACACACACACTATCAATCCATACACATCCCCCACTCACAAAGACACATTCACATTCATATTATTTCTCACCTTCAACAGAAACAACAAGTGTCCAGTCACACACACACACACACACACACACACACACACACACACACACACACACACACACACACACACACACACGGCCTGTTTAAAACTTATGTAGTGTACCTCTGATCAGCTGACGTGTTGTAGGTCAGCCTGCGTGCTGTGAGCATTTGCAATAACTAGATTAATTTATTTTATTGAAACACATTTTGTAAACAGAAACATGAAAGCAAACACGCTTCAACGCAGCCACACTTGATCATCAAAGCTTAATCGATCAAATGGTCCTCCTCCTGCTCCTCTTCTTCGCTGAAAACCAATAGGAGCAAAGTGCAGCCCTTCTGTTTGTTCCACACCATGTTGAAAATATCCAGCTCTCTCTCTCTCCATCTTTTATTCTTGTGTTGGCAAACTATATGCTTGGGGGAGATGCTGAGACTGACATTGGCTTCTTTGTGTGTTTGTGTCTATCATGTGTTTCGTAACCTTAGTGATTCAATTAAGAGAAGAAAAAACTGAGAATCTTCTAAATCCTTTCTTGTTTTTTTGTTTGAATGCATCTCGTAGCTCAGCAGTACATGTTGTAAAAAATATTTTTTTTTGTTGTCTTTTTTTTAAACAGTCCAACAAAGTGTCGGTGGTGCAGCAGTCACACGGGATGCACCCCCTGTCGTCCCTCCTGCCCTACAGCAACGACCACTTCAGCCCGAGTCCCCCACACCTGCCCACAGACATGAGCCAGAAGACAGGTGAGAGCACACACACACACACCTGCACACACACACACAAAAGACATAGGTTTATGTTCACAATACTTGACAGTGCTGTAGGTACAGATATGGAGACACACACAACCGTCTTTAATGATGTTCACTCCATGCCGATGCTGCATTGTTGCTGAAATCTGTTTGTGCTGTGGAAACATCATATATCACATTAACACACACACACACACACACACACACACACACACACACACACACACACACACACACACACACACACACACACACATATGCACACATGCACATTCACTTCCACTACAAGCATTGGCTACTTTTAAAAGACACAGTAGAGATGTAATTTAACAAAAGTAATATATTCATATTCTTATCCTCTCTCTCTTTCTTTTGCTTATTCTCTCTCTCTCACTCACTCACTCACTCACTCACTCACTCACTCACTCACTCACTCACTCACACACACACACACACACACATTAAGGCATGCACATAGTGAGTGAAGTGGCACCGCTGGCTCCGTCAGCCTGTGGCAGTCCCACGGCCGCTCTGAAGTGGCCTGCTCCTCTGAAGGGACCGCCAGCCGCACGCGCACACAAACACACACATATACACACATATACACACACACACTTACAAACATGGAAACAATTAGCGTGACAATCGCACAAGCCATCACAGCGGCACACACAAGGTTCTCCTTAGTGAACACTGCACACACAAACACACACAGTCCTCTGTTTTGAAGTCACAAACAAACACAAGCCGACGTTTAAACGCTGCCGGATCTTTGTCCTGCAGAAGGGTGACAGTGTCCGTGACAGTGTCCATCTGTGTGTCTGGAACTTTTGCTCTAGTGAAAGATATCTCATCTGGACGCTTATTGATGAATTTGTGGAATGTGTTTATGATCACCAGAGGATTGATGTTTGGTTGCATGATAAATATTGTCGCATGTAGCAACTCAACAGGGTGAGATAGCTCAGTGTTATACAGCTGAAAACCATGATATGATGAGGTGAAACTCATCTGCCCTCTTTCGCTTCCTGGGTTTTCTTCAGGAGCTGCTGCATTAAAAACTCTCTAAGTAAATAAGTAAATGAGGTCATCAGTTTAGAGTTTTGACGTGATGATGAAGATGATGATGATGATGATGATTCCAAAATGTAGAAAATGGGAGTAGAGATGTTGAGAGTAAAATAAAACAGCAACAGGAGACGAACAAAAGTCTTTTCTCAGCTTTGATTAGATATTAGAGTCCAACCTCAGGCAATCTCCTGCCTACTCCGTCTGGAAATCCCCCTTTTCCTACAAACACACTCTCCTTGTCTTGTCTAGACTGAGTGTGTCTGTGTGTGTGTGTTTGTGTATGTGTGTGCATGGCAAAGTGACTCAGCTCTTAATGACAGACTGGGCCACCTGCTTCTAACCCCCCCAGATACACACATACATACACACATATATACACTGCTAACACCTGGCTCCTGCACATAACCTTTATCACATCAGCTCACCTGGATTCTGACTATGTTTCCACTTTACACACACAGACACACACACAAACACACACATGCCATCTTACCTCACTCCTCACATCATTCGTCGGCTCTTCACAGGTAGGGGTTACCTCATCAGTGATGTCATTTTTGGCACAACTATCTTCCCCTCTGTCAAACTGATCATCGTCACTGAGGTTTAACTCTGTGGGTCAACATGGTTTTTTACCTGCTGATGGAAGGATACAAGTAAAGTTGTAAAAAAGTCAGGGGGTTGCTTTTTCAATACAGGTATTTATAATATCTGTATATACAGTAATATGTTGCTCAGACACATTGAAATCTTCCTCTTTTAACAGTTACTCCTTTTCGTCAGAAGCATCATAGTGATTCAGCAAAGTGGGAAAATAAAGTATTTGTATACAAATACAGATTTTCTTCTAAATTCAGCTGCAGGTACAGACTCTGTCACACCTAAGCCCCGCTTTACGTCATCGGCTCACTTTAAGACTTAAAGTAAGAGACTCGATGACAGGGATTCTACCACGCCAGTTTCCATGGTAACCAGGGAGTTTGTTAATATATATTTATATTTTCACTTCTGTTTTTGCGATCTCGTGGTAGCACACTAGTTAGAACACAGCCTATGACAGTTATATCAGGTGATGGCACAGAGCGGGACAGTGGTGAGGAATGTTGTAGAGAAAGAGGTAATATATATATTAGTTAATTCTATATTAGAATTAATTCATATTGAGACTTTCATACACAAAATACAGCTCCAAGTGCTTTAGAAAATAAAAAATGAATATGAGAAAATGTCCTAATGACGTTTCTGACGTGCGACCCAGCAGGTCACTCGCTTTGGCCCTTTTTATTGTGAGACTTAACACCACATTCAACATGTGATTCAAAAGTTGAGCTGTTCCCGGTTGATCGAGCACCACAACACAGCTCTGACTGTTTTTCAGATATGACTGTTGGCTCGAGCAATAAAACATCAACTACAGAGCGAGAGAAGCAGAAGTGAAACATGTCTGCTTACTGTCACGCTGCCATGTGTCTTATATGGCATTATGATATTATATGTCTTAAAAAGATTGATTTATTTTTTATACATTTTGACATTATAACTGGTCAATAACATAGCTGGTATTCTATGTTATTGTCACTGGATCCCGTGAAAAGACCAAAACAAGTATTGTATATATCCAAAGCCTACAGTTTGTGTTTGTGTTGTGTTTTCCTTTTACAGTTTTGAATAATGAAGAGTGTGAGTCACTCAACCAAAAAAGAGAAATGAGAAACAAAATGTGATGACTAATAAGACAGAAATCAAGAGTCATATTAGACATTGCTTTTATTATGGGTAACTTTACACTGTGAAGAATTACTTTCACTATTTCTTTGACTTTTGATGTTTGTTCTTAAACAAGGTAACTTTTCCTGTACCTGGGTGAAATCTGTCAGCGCTCTTACTGTACTTACTGTAACAAAACACTACGTAGTTTCTTCTGGTCTTGGGCCACTTAATGTACATCACACAGACGGGCTGCCAACTCATTTGAAGGCTCAGATGCTGCAGCGCTTTCACTCTCAGTGGTTATAACCACCAAAATACATTATCAGTGTAGAATACTATTTTCAGCTGCTCAACTCTCGGTTTAACTCGCACACGTTCTGATAGCAAGCTCACGCTGTGCAGGTCTGACTCAAACGGTTTCCCCTTTGAAGTGTTTTTCTCTTCCTTGAGACGCTGAGACCGTGAGATAGTCGTTGTAGTTGTTATTAGACGGCCGCTTTCAAAGGGGCATTCCAAAGAAAACTGCCCCATTACTGCCACTAATTTTCCCCCTTCACGTTTCCCAACAGCAGCGACGATAATAAGCTGCAGCAAGAACGTGACTTACAGAAATAAATCATGTTTCCATCACATTGACGTGTCATAGATTGACAGCTTGATTAAAATGTGTGAACTCCGTGTTCCTAACAGAAGTGTCCCTAATGCACTTTTTTCATCATCATTCTTAACATTCTATATCTATTATGGATATAGATCAAAATAGGTTTTATTTTAATTATTCATGTGTTTATTTATAATATATTGTATCTTTCGAAAGGTGCAGTGAAATTAAGATGAATTATTTATTCTTATTTTTATCATTATCAATATTTAAATAGTGCAATCTGTTAAAGCTTATTGGATTTCATTTATAAAAACATATTTGCTCAGTTTGAACCTATACAAATATTGACAGACAGAAACTATATTAGCCTTAAGGCATCGTCCAGTAGCCCTTTGGCAACACACTGAAATATTACATGTAGAATGAGATGGTACAGGAAGCTGGTGAGAAGATAAAGTTCAGATTAAAGGCTGATGTAACAGCTTTTTAGATTTCATCTCTGACGCAGGACTGTACAACTCTGATAAGTTGACATGACAGCAAATGTTTTCTCCATTTCACTTCTTGCAAATTAAACTGTAAAAGTAGCAAAATGCTACATTCTACAAAGTGGTCTATCTAATATAGAGTTGCATGTTTTCTCTAACTCTGTATTCACATTCAAATAAATCTTCATACAATATCCACAACAGAGAAATTCCCCTTCACAACAATCCTATAGGTTTTGATGTAACTGCTATCAGATTTATTTATTTCTGAGAAACCATGTTTTGTCTGTTAGCTTGGTTTGGCTCATGGATCAAAAAATACTTCATTACCCACAAGCCTCAGCTGCCATTGCTACAGAAAAGAATCAGAGTGATAGAGAATTCCACATGAGAACAAAACCATAATGATATGATGAGATAAGTGTTTAATTGATTCATTGATTTAAGATGCCAAGAGTTGTTTTGTTTTTAGTTTTTTTCTTTATTCAAACGCGTAATCTGAAGCTTTCATCGTCCGTGATACGAACATGTTGGTGGATGTTTCTTGCATCTTGGGAGTTGTAGTTAACATTCACCTCAAAGTCTTGTACCTCTGACTTCTTTTCATCAAAGAGTAAGATATTTTCTGACTTGGTCTTTCATCCCCTGGTTGTGATTATTAAACCAGCGCAGTTTCATGTTCATCCAACTGTGAGTCACATTAACGTTGTTTATGGGGAGAACAAAGAACTCCGCCCACTTCTTGGCTCTATAGACCCGTTTGATTGGATGAATTAATGCGTTGCCAAATGACAAAGCACCGAGCTGCGACATTGTGGAATCAGGTTCAAAAGTCTCTGACCAAAATTAGCTACTTTTTATTTTATTTTTTTACTGTTTGAATGTTTGCTCATTTGCTGCAACAACACTCTGGTCTCATGGAGCTGAATGAGGAGTCTGTGTCTGAACACTGCCTGAGGTTAACCCCTGTGTTTACAATGAGTGGAATTTACCATGATATAATTCTCTCTATATATATTGAGCCTTGTCGTTTTTTTTGATAAATGCTGCTGAGAAAACTCCTCTGTGATCTAATGTGTCACATGCAAACCTGTGACAGGAAGATGCTACAGCAGGAAACAAAAGTCCCTTCAGCCTCTCAGCTCTTTTAAAACGCATCCATCACGTGTGTGCAGTATATTTCCCTGAAGACCTCATCTGGTTATGTTTGCCTCATGACCATGTTTGTGGTAACTTTGGCTTAGATCATGTTGTAACTTTTTAAATACCGGTTAAGTCACTTTTACATATTTACATTTTTCTATTTCAATACAAAACATGTAAAGAAGAAAAATAGAAGACACACCACAAAAATAAAATAAAAATCTAAACAAATTCCAAACGACCTTATGCTTACAGAACTATTTCATATCTATAAATTGGCTCGATTAAGAGCTTTGTTTCCCTTCTCCCAGGCTTTCCCCCGACAACTGGATCATTTATAAGTTTCATACGTGTATGTGTAACTTCCTTTAACTTAATGTGTCGTCCACTTTCCACAGTTTAAGGTAAAATATTGTAATAACTGCATGGAAAACAATTAAATTATTGTTGTAAGTAGATTTCAATCAATACATTTCTATTTAAAAATAATTTAATTTTCAATGTGTAGTTCTTTGAATGATCCACAGTAATAAAATGGTAAATAAAACCAGTAAATTATTGATGTCACTCTTGACTAAAAGTGAACAGGACAACATAGCATCCTGTCAAATTGAGACAAAGAAGGAATAGAAGTAAGCCAGGTGAGATGGAGGACAAATGAGTGAGTGACAGTAAAGGTAATTTAGGTGGGTAAATGTATTTTGGGAATAGATTAAAATAATTATTGAAAGGAACAGAGAGATCTGAGGTCTGTAATGAAGGAGGGAGACGTACAGGATGGAGGGAGAAGAGAGGTCAAAGGTGAAAAAGGGGTGAGAATGAGGACTAATACGAGGAGTTGAAAGCGCCTGGATAGTGGAAGGGGTGGAGGGCAGTAAGAAGGGATGGCGGAGGAGAGGAGAGGGGAGGAAGGGTGTGGCGGGACAGAGGGACGGAGGGAGGGGTGGAAGGATCGGAGAGGCGAGATAGGTGTATTGACTCACTCGCATTCCTGTCGTCCAGATTTATAGCGGCTCGGGGTCCTGAAACAGGCCTGGAGCCACGGCCAAATTACAGTCATCTGCCGCATTCCTGTGCTGCAAACACAGGTTAGCAGCCGGGCCACGCTAAGTGCTAGGTGCTGCCTGTTGACAAATGACTTCCTTTGAAGGGCACAAAGAGGGAGACTGTATTTACTGTGTGAGGGCACAGAGTCGAGCTGTCTGTGTTTCTTTTGTTGGAAAACATTTTTGCTAAAAGTAGAGATGAGGAATGTTTGTTTGTGAGTGCGTGTTTGCGTGTGTGTGTCTGCTTTGTGTTTGTTAAATGTGGATTTTACCACGGCCCCTCACTTGTGTAAAATAAACCAGGGAAACCAACCGGTGACATCAGCTCCCAGCGGAGGGTCCCATCCACGCTCACACACACTGTGTAACACACGCACACACACACACTTACTGTCACAGGATGGGAATGGGAGTGTGTGACCTGTTTTAAAGAGCATCTTTGTGTTTAATACCAAGTTCCCAGACAACTAATAGTACTAATAGCCCAGTGTACAATGGGCCAGAGCCAGGGGCCAATTACCTGACCTTGTGTATGTGTGTGTCTGTGTGTGTGTCTCCTCCAGGCGTTCACAGGCACCAGTCCCAGGACCTCTCAGGGTACTACTCCCTTCCTCCAGGCGGTGTGGGCCAGATATCTCCCTCCATGGGCTGGTGAGTGTCTTTTTCTCACAGCACACACACACACACACACACACACACACACACACACACACACACACACACACACACACATGATGTGACTCACAAAGTCCATTGTGTGCTTGTAATGACCTTGTACTAACTCCCATTCATTCCCTAACATTAAAGGAAAACACTGTTTGTTGCGGAGCTGAAAGAATTCACTTGTCACTTCATCAATTTATCAACAAGGAAAGAAAAATCTGCAACTATTTAGATTTATTTAAAATGGCAAAGTGTCCTTCAGTTCTTTCCTCCAAATGTATTTTGAAGATTTAGACATTTTCTTGATGATTGTAAACTGAATATCTTTTCAACTAGAGGTCGCGCAACACGAGTTTGAAGGTGTCCTTCCGACGTTGGGAAATCGCGATGGATAGTTTTCACCATTTTCGAATCGACAGAGAACTTAATTATCAGCAACTTATGTTCTGACTCCAAATCACAAACGATGAAGTCGTGTGGTGACTGATGGAGAATGTGCATCTTGAAAATGTTCTTGTATAGAAATTATTGTAGTCTCTCATGACATGATATAACACTGCACAAATGTTTGCACCAAAAAAAAGTGATATTCATCATTTCGCAAGCAAAGATTACAATAATTTACTTGTTCCAGTCTCTTAAACGTGAATATTTGCTACTTTTATTTGATTTTACTATAGTTAACTTAATATCTTAGGTTTTAGATGGTCAAACAAACAGGAAACAGGAATTCTTTAGCATTTTCTGATACTTTAGAGTCTACTTGGTTCTCAACATTAACCTGTAACTAATGTAACCTTTAACCTTCACATAGTCATCTATCATATTGATTAATGAAGCTGTCATTTACCTGCTAATCTTCCCGAACACCATCGTCGTCATTTCACAACATTACATAAACCCACACACACACACTGACCCAGATCAGTGGTGCATACATCACTGTCTCACCTGGTGAGCAGCTCACCCAAGGCCCTGTTAACATGGGAGCCACCTCTTTGAACCTCTGTGTTTTTTGACTCTTCAACCAACGGCCTCGGCTGTAAACACAAGGAACAACTGTAACAATTTAAATGAAAAATCTAAATCAACCAAGTCATGACAAACACTCAAAAGTTTGTATTTCTAGTTACGAGTAAGTCTGTGTTTACACTGACTAAAATCAATAGAGAGAGTTAATGTAATGTGGTTTGAAGCTGGACTTTGTTGCCAACAGAAAAGAGCACAAGTCTTGCAGTAATATCTTCACTTCTAAATATGCAACTAGCTGAGTCCTTAGAGCTGTGGTGGATTCTGGGAAATGTTGGCAAGCTCCAGGTTGATTCTGTCTTTCCCCAAAACCTCCATAACTATATAATAAACTCTGTGTTTTTTTTGTTTTTTTATCCTCTGCTTATGTGTTTGGTTTATAGCAGTAAAAGGCCTCTCGGCCTGTGTCTTGGTTTCACGATGGTTTCACTCGGGGACGGAGCAGCAGCGGCCGCGGTGCAGAGAACTCTGCAGTGTGGGACGTCTCACATCTGCTCCATATTCAGTCCTTTCATTTATGGTTTCCATCATTTTGGCCTCGTTTGTGAGCTCACGATGTCATGCTGGTCGATTGTGAACTTCTAATGTCAGCCTCCCGTTGATTTATGGATCAACACAAATCCATTTATTACAACCTAAAGTATCTGTGCCTGGACAAAATCCCCTGCAGGAGCAGTTAAAGGCTTACGTCAAATGTCATGGAGATTTGGAACGGAGGCTTTAAACTTTGCGTGTGCGTCTGCTCACATGTGTGTTTACGCCTGTTATTTTTCTGTAAGACGAGCGGTTTTGCCCCTGGACGATTCTCAAGTCTGCGCTTTTACAGTCAGTTTATCTTTTTCAGACGAGAACACTTCACTGTGGATTTTCACAAGTATTATTAACAGCTAATCTCCTTTAACCCAGATTATCTTCTCGTTTTGGCCCCTTGTTGTTCACGTCTTTGTTGAAGGAAGACGAGGAAAATGTCAAACGGTTTGTTGTCCGTTGTTCTGATCATTAGCCCAGTTTCATATTCCGTCCCTGCATGACCACCTCCGTGTCCCCCCGGACTCTCATGCTATGGTTGGAGTAAGAGTCTCACAAACGTGTTGGATTATTAAATACAGTGTTTAACGAGAGCTGAAGGAAATGATATCACAGAGTGTTTGACTCAAAGGTTCAAACCCGGCTGTCATACGCTGCTTTCAGACATCCACTGAACTCCAGACATTGTCAGAGTCGTTTGCTCCCAACATCCTCCCTTCTCGCTTTTTCCAGCCGGCCATCGAGTAAAATGTCAGAGTAATTTCATATTTCGAGAACGAGTGGGCATGTTGACATTTCTAACACGCAACAGATGTGAAACTGGAAGAATACAAATATCTCAGGATGTAAAAGACGTGACTGTGACAAAGATATCAACTTGGAAAGACAATGGAAAGATGTTACAGATTTTGGCTCTATGATTTCTACCTTTAGGCGCCAGTCCTCGCCCCCAACATTTTTCTGTTGTTATGAAGATGTCTGACCAAGAAAATCTCCTGCTGCCTTCTTTATATGTGAAAAGAAAACTCCCGGAAATGTCCAGATCCAACTGACATTTTCTGGAATTAATGTCTGAAAACGGCCGTGTTGTTCAAATATGGGGAGAACACGTTTTTACAGTCTCTTCTTGAAAGTGTTCACAGAGCTGCACTGGGTGACAGACGTCCTGTAGTTGTCTAACAAATGAAATCATGGCCTTTATTTTCACATCCACTCAGGTAACCAATCACGGCTTGATATGTGTGTTTAAATGTTGGTTTCAGACAGTTGCAGAAATGTTTCTCCCATTTTATTTTGGTAGTGATTTCAGAAATGATTGGACTGACGGATGAGTTCTGATGAGTTGGTAACTGGTACAGTTAAAGCTGCAGTTTTAAACCACGCTGACTCATGTAGTAATAAGAGACTTAAAGAACACAATTTCTCAGCCTTTGTTTGCTGAATTATCTCGTTTTGCTTACGTCTCCCTCCTCCGCCGTCGAGTGGCTGAAATTGCACAAGGGAGGTTCAAGACTGGGTGAGCCTAAAATGTCATTTGAGAAAGATTGAGTTGAAGTGCTGTCCTCGAGTAAAGTAAAGCCCAAATCCATCTAAAACACTTTATGATCACTGTTGTACTCGAGAGTAGTAAACTTGTTCTTATTTGTCCTTTGAATAAACCTGAAGAACAAGAGAGCAGCCAGGCTTCTTCAGATTGGGAAGGCCTTGACTGTAAAAGCTTGATTTCGGAAGCCGTTTGCTTTTACCTGTGAGTGAACTCAGGGACAAAGAGAATGCATGAGGAGCTGACCACCGCAACAGTTTCCTCCACTTTTCATTACATTCCCAGCATTCCTCTGTGCAGCCATGCCTTTCACTTGGGAAGCATTGCTCTGTTTGAGAATGGCGTCACCAGAAACTCAGACCAGTCTGCCACACAGGGATCTCTGTTGGCTATTGAACAGTAATACATCACTCTGATTGACTGATTGATTTCTGGATGCTGAGATCTGACGTGTGTGTGCAGCTTCCTGCTGAGAAGAAAGGCTGCTCTGGTTGAACTGTTTCTTTATCTGAACAACACTTGACCTGTGTTGCTGTGTGACCTCTGTGAAAACAGGATTACAGCAGGAGTGAACCTCCGACAGCTGATCCCTGTGTTTTCTGGATCTCTTCCCGGCCAAGGGCCTCTGATGCTGGGCTTTACTCTATGTCTGCCTCCTGGGGTTAAAGACAGGATACGGTTAAGAACAAGATGTAGATAGAGGAGATAGGTTTAGATACTAGATGTAGATCAGGCTGCATGTGTGTGCATTCATTGAAACATAAGGAAGGAGAGGGGGATGGTTGTATTGACTCTCAGGAGGTAGAAGTGTGGTTTTCTACATATCAAAGGCTCTTTACTTACATCCAATCTCCACCCTCGACCCCCCGTGGGGTGTGAGTGTGTGTGTGTGTGTTCACAGTATTGACACACAGCTGTCAACAGAGCTGATCCCTGGTCTCCATGAGGGATCAGCGAGCGTCACAGCAGCACAGAAGTGGCAAAAAAAATCAAATAAACATTAGAGGAATCACTTTATGGAAGAATCAGCTAATTTACTTCTGAGGTTTATGTATTTATTCGCAAATAAAAATGCAGCAGAGTGAAAGATAAATGCATCTTGTTAAAAAATAAAGATAAGTAATGTGCAGAGGCCTCTCTTGAGAAACAGGATTTTATTGATTATTAATAATGAGAAACTAATCATAAATTTAAAGACCAAAATGTAAGAAAATTGCTCATTTCAGCCTTGTAACTGGAGAAAAACACAGTTTAAAGTGCATTCAAAATTAATATGATGAAATTTAGTTTAAATGAATATTATTCTTTTATATAACTGATCCAAAAGGGTTAAACATCCCTAAAGGGAGCTACAGACTTTTTCTTGAAAAGCTAAAAGGCGCAAACTGTTGCCATCTCTCCCCTCTGCTGTGATGTGGCAGGCAGAGCCAGCCAGTCTATCCTGCCCTGACCCCCTGTGGATTCAGGCAACCCTACTCCTCCAACCTCCCCGGCGCCTCCTCCTACTCCAGGTACCGTAGCCGGCTGGTCGGACCTGAGCCGAGAGAGAAAAAGTACAAATAGCTCTCCGCAGCATCTACTCCTGTTTACAGCACATTAAAAAACTGCCTGAGCAGCAGTTTTCCCTTCACCAAGGCAAACTGGTGTTCAGCTTCTGTGTCAGCTTTCAAAGTTCTTTCAAAGTTCAGTGTTTCGCCAGAACAAGCCGAGCTGATCGCTTCTGCAGTATACACCAAGCTGATGTGCACACACACAGAAACACACAGAAACACACACTCTTCCACCCCCATCAGGACCTCTTTCCTTGCTAACGCTGCCTTATATCTATATAAGCTAGATGGACAATAACAAAAACTTAAAAGCCAATTAAAATGTATGCATCCAAACCGAGAATCTGGTTAATTACAACAACAAACAAATCTGCTCTTCATGCATAAAATGTCTTGTGTGTGTCTGATCTCCATTCAGGTTCTAACATACTTTTTAGTTATTAAACGCTCACTCGACTGCCACAAGCTGCCTGCAGCTGATGCTTGTTGCTGCTTCACATCTTATTTCCACAGCATTTAAAGGTGCTGAAACAAACTCATAAAACGTCTAGTGGTATGTTTTCGGAAACTTTAGGAATAAACATCTTGATGTAAAATCCCCCAAATTTGTATCTTTTAGTCTAAATGAATCGTTGGTTCTTTCCTTGGAAGGTGAAATACTTATTGACAACTAAGATGTAAATGAGAACACGGACTGAATTCAGACTTTACTAAACGAAATGTGAGCGTCTGCTTTCCTGGTCTCAGTCAGTGAGGCTAGGACGCCCTCTAGGGGTTACAAATGCGTATGTCACAACTCAATAAATGTATTGAATGAAGTGCAGTTTATGTGCAAACATGAGCTGTAAAACATCAGTCTGTTGTAGTTGTGGTGATCAGCCTGTAATATATATAATAAAGAGGATATAGAACAGTTCAAAAGTTCAAAAGAACAGTTCAACAGCAAAGCTAGAAATCCTTCCTCACACACCAGGTGGAAATAAAATCACTTTCATGATCAACCAAGAAGCTTTTCCGGCTCTTTTTTTGCTTCGCACAACTCTCGCTCTTGCTTCCGTCCCCTCTGCTCCCCCCCGACAACAGTTCTCTCGACTGACCCATTTTTATTTGTCTCTGTCTTCCTCTATCTTTCTCTCCTGTTTTTTTACCTCTACCAGGTTCCCTCACTCTCTGATGCTGGGCCATTCAGGCATGCATCCAACAGGAATCCCCCACCCAGCCATAGTGCCCCCTTCAGGCAAACAGGAGCACGACCAGTATGACAGGGGCATGTATGTGTAAGTATCGTCTGGGTTCATTGTTTTAGGTCCATTTCTTTCCACTCCTCCCTCTCAACAATGTTTCCAATCAGCCTGATTCAATCATTCAATTTAATATTATTCATTCCTGAATCATCTCTTTTCTCAAAATATTCCTTTATTCATGCCCCTTATACTCATATGTTCCAGATCTAGTTGATGATGTTTACACAGAAGAAAATATTCAAAGACACAAACATCTTTCCCATCTTTGCTCATTAATGAATTCATCCATTCTCACTCCCTCTCCCCCTCTTCCTTTCTCTCCCCCTCTATCTTTCTCTCCCCCTTTCAGGAAGCAGCACATGGAGCCCAAGCGGGAGAAGGAGCCCAAGAAGCCGGTCATCAAGAAACCGCTGAACGCCTTCATGCTCTACATGAAGGAGATGAGGGCAAAGGTCATCGCTGAGTGCACGTTAAAGGAGAGCGCCGCCATCAACCAGATTCTGGGGCGGAGGGTGAGCAAAGCACATGCACGCGCGCATACACACACACACACACACACACACACAAATCCTGTTTCCAGGTCAGTCTGTAATTTCACACATGAAGAACATAAGAGGACTGTGGTTATGTGAATTCAGTTTCTCTCACATTCTGCTGCTACTGTGATTATACAAACCAGACTTGGTGGGACTGGGAACCTGAAGACTAATGTGTGTGATAGCATTTGTTTCAGTTTAGGTGCAGATCACATTGTATCTTACACCTACTGTAGATCTGCAGAAAAAGCCTCGGCTCGCTGTTCTTTAATCTAGATGTGCAACCAAGGGCGACTGTCATGGCACCTAAACTGTGGAATGAGTTCCTGTTCGCGATCGTTGTCGCTACTTCTGAATTTATTGTAAAAGTTCAGCTAAAAACACTTTTTAAAAACTGGTTTTCAACTGACTTGTATTGTTTTATATCTTATATCTTTTTTGGGGAATATTTTTGCTGTACTATTAGTAGTTTATCTGATATATCTTTTAGACTTCATTTAGTGTGATCACTTTTTAATAATTTATTAAGGTTAATCCATCAAACCAACCAGAGACTGTGCAGTTTAGTTGACTGTGTAGATAAAGATTATTAGACGTTAATACTAAGTGTGTGTGTCTGTGTGTGTGTCTGTGTGTGTCTGCGTGTGTGTGTATGTGTGTGTGTGTGTGTGTGTGTTTGCTTGTGTGTGTGTGGCACAGTGGCACGCACTGACCCGAGAGGAACAAGCAAAGTACTATGAGTTGGCGAGGAAGGAGAGACAACTCCACATGCAGCTCTACCCGACCTGGTCCGCCAGAGACAACTACGTAAGGACTCCCTCTTCTTCCTCCTCAACTTTTCTCCTCTTCCTCATTGAATCTTTCCATTTACTGTTAAAACTACGTCAGTGTCATGGCTTTCACTTAAAAAAAAACAGGAAGATGTAAAAGTTTTAGGTTAAGGGGGCACTCAGACTTTGTTGTGAAAAATGTGGAAAAGTCATGAATTTTATACTTAAGTTGTCATGGGATCCATGTCTAGAGTAATTTGGTTCCTGTAGTTACAACGCTGAGTAATTCACAGAAGCAGAAACCTGAATTTGAGGAAATTTAAAACATTTAAAAACATTTAATGAAACAAACACCAAGAAATACTTAATTTCTTTTTTCTCTGGTTTGTTGTTCTTACCTTAGAGTTAAAATAATAACTTCACCTGTCGCATACTGCCTCAGCAACTTTCATAATTTCATTAAACATAACAATGCACCTTTATCACATGGATTAATTAAGCAACTCTCAGAGAATACAAATCAATCTGTGTGGTGCATGCATTGTAGTGTGATGTTTTTGGGGGATGTGCTGTGTCTGGGCTGCTGTGTGCCTCTCATTTGTCAGTTTGCTGTTGAACTCTTGCAGGAGGCGGGCCTTAGCGGGGTCGCAGGGGAAAAGAGTAAAGCTGATTGGGTAGGGACACATCTTATGGTGGATTTATGCCTCTGTGGTGGAAAAAAGAAATGAAGGGCTGCATGATAAGGGGTTGTGGGTACTCCTGTGCAAAGATTGCATGCACCTTCCAAAAGTCACAGTGACTCACACTCACACATTAGCTTGACACACAACAAATCAGCTGCTACAATGTAGTGTGATTTGGTTAGTTAGGGACACGTGCACGCTGGTTATGATTACTAAAGGGTTTATCTGTTGATCGCTGAATCACACAGAGGTATAAATCAACCCGTTTTGCTCAACTAACAGAGAACAGGGCCGCATGGCTGGCCTCACTGCCTCGCTGCTGTGGTTTTTCATTCATTTTCATTAATGTGGGCTTTTAAAAGGCAGCACCTTTAATTTGATCAGTTATAGCTAAACAATGTCACACTACCTTTTGTCACAGCACTCAGTCGTGACTCAGTTGTCATTTGTTTTTCTAACAATTTCAGGTTGAAACCTTGTAATAAAAACGTTAGAAAGTGATGAAGTGAATGTGTCATAATCAGGTGAATAATAAGCTTTGATGCTAACACAGGCTGTTTCTTAGTCACATTAAATATCTGAGGTGGAAACCTGTTTACGCTTTTCTCTGCTGCACTTGTTTCTCTGTAGCTGAGCTCTACATAGTCAGGCATGGCACACAAGCTGCACTTACACTCTGCTTGGGCTGTGAACAAACATGGATGCTGGCTCTCAGTTCAGACCTGGTATCAACATCCATCCTGATTCGATCACAAGTGGTCAGCGCAGGTCTGAACGCACCCAGATATATCCTCAATGTGCCTTGAGATCCGATCCCTCAGACCTCATTCTCTGAGTCGCATCCTGAGCCACATTGACTCAGCTAACGTTCAGGATGCATTTAAAAAGCCAGTAGATGAACTTAGCGCTGACCACTAGTGATCGGAATCTCTCAGGACAAATGTTAATACCAGGTCTGAACATTCTTCATTATTTTATATATTTATATTTTTTCTTCATCAAATGTTTATCCCATAGCTCAGAGAGCAGCACAATGGCATTTGGCGTTTGAGCATAAATTTCAAAATAAAAGCTCTGACCCTGTCTGTGTATGAGTTAATTCTGAGGCCACGCTTCAAAAACACTGTGGTTTATAAACTGTTATAAACCAGATCTTTAGTTAAGTATATTTAGTATATTATCACTATTATAAAGTGATTATTGGTGGAGGATCTGCTGCTGCATGCATGGAGCTTTGAGCACAGCAATAACCCTGTGGAGTCTGTTTGCTTTGTTCAAAATGGCAAATGTTGAATATCTAAACAACATTGGTGACTTACTGGGAAGTGTTTGCTTATTCTGTACTTAACTCGAGGGGCATTGGGAAACTTTATTCTGCATGTTTGATGTTTTTCTTCTGATGACAATGAAAACGATGCAATGGTTCAGCAGCAGCCAAAGTGAACTTTTTGTGCCACCACGAACACAAAAAGAGCAAACACATTTCACGTTGCACAGAACAGCAAAATCTGCCAGGAACATATGCACATGCTGTGTGATGATCACATAAATAGAATTATTCATACCCTCTATAGTTTGTACTTAAAATATTCTCAGTTGTATTTGATAAAACCACCTCACTCAACATCTCTGAGCTTAAAAAAACAGAGCAATCGCTGGACCCAAGAGCAAAACAGGAAACAAAGTTCCACACACCATCCCGCAGCTGTGGAGAGTCTCTCCTCCAACTCTACGAAAACCCACATATAGTATATATGCACACAGAGAGTGGCACACACACACACACACACATACACATACGCCCACAGACACAAAGGTACAGATGCAGGAGGAGTTGTTGTAACCACATAGACACAACGATGAGGAGGGCAGACACTGACGCAGAGGCAGCAGATTTCATGTACCCACATCCTTCATCTCACCCAAACACGAGGCCTCGCTTCACCGTCTCTGGCTCTGTGCGAACGATGATGTTTATCACAACAGTTACAGCAGCACAATCAAATCTGAAAACGATGATTTTTGGGTTGTTGCAGAAACAGTTTAAAACTTTTAATGACTCGAATCACAGGTTATTGCATGAATTGTGTTGACAATTGCATTATTAATTCAAAGTATTTCATTTAGTTTGTTTGTCTTCATCTGTCTGGCTTTTTGGTTGCTTGTTTTCTACTCTTATCTTGTACATTTACATGTTGCATAAGAAACCTCAGCTTTTTATGCAGTGCAGATTTTTGTTTAGGACATTTTGAGCATCATGCTGAAAGGGAGATTTCACATTTAGAGTAGTATAAAAACACCTACAGCTATATAAAAATATATTACTAGTTCAAACCAGAAAAATCAATTCATAGGAAAGGAGAGAACAGCTGCACAAACCCACCATTTACAAAGAACTGGCTGAGAACTTATCTAACAGAGGAACTGGATTCATCAGCCATATCTGTTAATAATTCCTGTCCTGACGGTGAATTTATTTAAAAAAATCAGTCATTTCAATGTGGAAATTCATGTAGAATCTTCTTTTTTTCTTTTTTCCAATAGGGCAAGAAGAAGAGGAGAAAAAGGGAGAAGCAGCAGGACCCCAACACAGGTAAACACCCAGTACCGAAACATCTCATCTTTCTCCTGTCAGATACCATGACTCCATATAGAAAACTAAATAGCTAGTGTCAACTCTGCAGCATTATGGAGAATTCAGTTCAGGTTGAACGTGCGTTGGCGCTCTGCTGCAGATGAATGTTCTCGGAGTCTTTGGGGCAGGATGTGTCTCTAACGTCAAACCACCCACCCACTCTGCTTTCCATGTAACCTGAATTACAGACATTTTTAATCACCAGTGCACGAAGGTTCATCCTCCGCTGGTTTAAGTTTGAAATGTAAGTCGGACGTCACAGCAGTTTTTCCGACCGTTTATCGTTCACCATATTAAATCAATCATAAATGCTCACACACATATTATGAGGTGATGAAGACACACTTATTGAATTCTTCCACATTCATGTGCTGTGCATGAGTGTTCTTGCTAACAGTGTAGCCTCAGCAGGAAGCATCCAAAGTGAGAAAGTTCCAGAAAAAACTAGAATGGGTCAACCAAGGCCCAACAGTCCCCTTATGAAACCACATGTAAATTCACTAGATCCAGATTTTTTACCATTTACACAAACAAAATGTTGAAAAACGCCCTTTCTCACAATGTTTAAAGAAAGTAAAAGAAATCTTTCTGGATCTGCCCCCTGATCCAGATCCGCAACAAGATTTAACTGGTTCTTCCTTCAGTCATGTCCCATCCCTCACGTAATCCTGCAGATAAACAAACAACCAAAACATAACCTCGGCTGCAGGGGAAATGATCCATATCTTAATTGGCATGAGGAATGACGCCGGGGTTTCAAGTAAGAGCTTGGTAGAAAAATGTAGATGTTGGTCATTGTTAGTAGTCGGCCGGTAGCCAATCAGCTGATGAACGGGCCACTGATGATGAAGCGTGATGTGAGAGCTCTAACTCACACTGTGCTCTGATAAAGAAAAAATGTGAACGTGTATATGCAGCAGCCTAAACAAATGCAGAAAACACATATTTACAACCAAAGACTGAAAGATATGAATATGTATTTCTGGATTTCAGGGGTTGTGACCTCTAGAGATAAAGTAGTTGATGACTGAATATCTCATGAGATCCTGTACTAACAGAGCGTCACAGCATGGCTGCCCTCTCTGAATCCGTCTGTTTCTCTCTGCCCGTCTCAGTGATGACGTCTGTGTCAGGTTGTTATTCTGGTGGTTGTTGATGTTTTGCTGTAACAGTTACTAACAGTTAAACTTGAAGGCTCTCTCTGAACACACTGACGCTCAGTGCCTTCCTCTGTCCTGACCAGCTCTCCTGTCTCTTTCTTTTCCTCCTCCTGCTCTAACCTTCTTCTTCCTCTGCTCCTGTCCACTCTTCTTGTTTTGTGCATGCTGTGTGTTGTGCTCAGACCCGGGCTCCCCTAAGAAATGCCGGGCTCGCTTCGGCCTCAACCAACAAACGGACTGGTGCGGTCCCTGCAGGTGTGTACCACAAACATCCTCGCCCACCCCCCCATTTCACAGCATCGCACTGTGGCCGTCAAACTAACTCCGCATCTCTCCTTCTATCTTTCTTTTCATCTTCATCAGTGCATCATTCCGGCCCGATGCCGTCTTAGTTATTCAAACATTTCACAAATGCTCTGGAAACAGTGATAAATTCACAAACAGATTTATTGTGAGTTAAGTATTTAGTAGGAATGATACAGATCAAAAAACACAAAAAGTACATGTCAGCTGTAATCAACACAAAACCAGGCCAAGTTTAGAACCACTTGACACAAAGTCATAACGATCATGGAGCATAAAACTTGTTGAGTTGCATCCTGTAGTGTGCAATTTGCAACGTGTGCGAAAACTTTCAAAATATTTTAACCCTAAGTTATAGCAGCTAAAGCTCTAACTCGATAGCTAATAATGCTTAATTGAATAAATTAGATAAGGCCAGGAACCATGTTGGTCTGTTGTTAGTAATTGTTACTAAAACCTTTACAGCAGGAATATTATTATTTGATTATGTCCTGACCTTTTCTCAAAATTGCAACTAGTTCTGTTCCCTCTCTCTGTATTAAAGCAGAAACATGGTCCCACTACAATACAAATCGTATGAAGTGAAAAGTTTGGAACCGCGTCAGACTGCTCAGTTTTAGTCACAGCAGGATGGATGGATGGATGGATGGATGGATGGATGGATCGATCTATTTGTCCTTTATTTATTTGTTCTCATCATGTGCCATACAGGATTTACAGTAGACAGCAGGCGACAGCTTCTCTGCAGGATTCAGGAATTTGTGTGGTTCTGCAGAAAAAAAAGCCTTTTTTACCACAACAGCACTGTAGCAACCCCATCGTCTTCCCCACCATCACGTCATGGAAATGTGTGTGTGTGTGTGAGTGTGCATTCATGTGTGTGTGTTTCGTTTTGAGAGAACAAAGGGGGGTGAATGTGGTTAGAGCAAATCCTTATCACCACAGCTCGGCGCACACACACACACACACACACACGCTCCCTGCAGCTTTGCATTTTGACATCGTTCTCATGCCCATCTGCTTTCAACTTTCTCCATTCATGCGATGTGGTAACAGGCGCCGTTTGATGGTGAACTCTAACATTTAGAAATCACTTTCTGCTGCACCCTCTCTCCCTCCGTGTCTCACTCTAAATACGGCCCATGCAGCGCCTCTCCTCGCGGTTTAACCTGGTGACTCATATCATATTCTGGTAATGATCATGGGATCCTGTTCGCTGCTTTGATGAAGCTGAGTGTCACACCTCACCGAGCACAGCACGTCACTGCTGTTTGCATATCACACAGATGCAATATGGACGAGAGGGAACATGTGAAAAATATTATTTTGTGGCGCTTACATTGTTTAAGGTCACTGTGTCGACTCCATGAGATCGGTGATTTTAAGCAGTTGATTATTTAATATTAAAAGCACTGAATAAAGATGAAACACTTGAACAATGTATTTGCTGTAGTAATTAAACAGTTGAGTTCCTCTCAATTAACAAAATCTGTATCAATATACAGAAATATTTGTATTAATCAACAAAAAAATGTCAAAGAATAGTGTCATATATATATAGATATATATAGATATAACAGAAAGTAACTTATAAGTGCTCTGATTTAGCATGGCAGCCGACTGGGTTCTTGTTTAGCTATGTTTAAAATGTATTAAATTTTAAAAAATGCATTTATGGTATTTTGGAAAATTTCATTCATAGACTTCATAGACTTCCATATATTACAGACGAGTATGAGGGTCAGGCATAAGAAAAAAGATGACAAGAGGAAGATTTGTTTTTCCTGTTTGCATTTTGAGAATAAACCTGAAACATCAAGTATAAAGTCAAACTTCAATTCAAGTAAATTGAATTGAATAAGTACATTTTTTGTGTATTTAGAAAATAAGGTCGTAATGACAAGAGTGACGTGAAAGTGTTGAGAATAAAGTGAAACTAAATGACTGCGAGCTGCCAGTATTTCATATTTCCAAGTTGTGAGGTTTCTCCTTCATAACAATGTTTGGCACAATCTCTTCAAAGTCCTACTACTGATTACCACACTGTGTTTATGTGCTGAAGGAGGAAGAATTTCCTTGTTCTTAAAAGTTCCACTTGAATCAAGAAATTCAAATCTATTCTAGAAATGTCGACTTTATTTTTGAAATGCAAAATGGAAAAATAAATCCTCCCTTTTCTCATTTTTTTCCTCACTCTTGACCCTAATACTTCTCTGTATTTGCACCAACACTAATACTTGTGTGTTGTTCGTTGTGATCATACAGTTTGTCTCCCTGTTCATTGACCTCCTGGTGAGTGAAGCATCTCCACTGACGCCTGCTGACGTTTACCATCCACACTTTATTCACAGATAACTCTCTCTGACTGTTCCTAGGAGGAAAAAGAAGTGCATTCGCTACCTTCAAGGAGGAGGCTGCCCCAGCCCAACTTCTTCAGATTTAAGTGCCATAGACTCTCCCCGCTCCTCCTCCCCCTCCCGACACCCGCTCTACCAGCACCAGCGTCAGCCCCCCGCCTCCCTGGGCTGCTCCCCAACGCCCGCTTCCCCGTCAACGCGCCTCCCCTTGTCTCCGCACACGCACTCACTCTTGCCCCCGGAGCAGGCGGCCGGCAAGCACGGCAGCCCCCGTCAGCCTGCAGCCAAACACACACACCTGGAACTGTCCGGCAAGCAGATGCACGGCTCCACGACGGCGCTGTCCGCCGCCAAGGCCGCAGGACTTTCTCTCAAAGTGCTAACAGAGACTCAGTGATCACTCCAGTCCGCTCACATCCCTGACCCATGCTCACCTCAGCTTCTGTCACAGCTACGGAGATCACCTTCACCTGCCTTCATCCTCACATTCATCCATACTTTTTGTCAGATCATTAAAGAAGCAGCGACTGTGGTTGACAGGATGATGGGTCCACCATCATCTGTCCTGCGGGACTGTCCCACATTTACAGATCAGACCTGTCTCAGTTCAAATGCTGGTTTCCCCCAAAGTCTGCGTTTCCAGGCCAAGTCCATCATTAACAGGTCAACAAGGCTTAGTCCGTCTCAAAGCCTCCTTCGCATGATCAGTTCTTTAATCAAGCATTCAGGAAATCCTCGTCAGCCTCAAAGACTGGAAACAACATGTAATAACACACATCGTGTGACCAGATATGTGGTTCATCAAGTCTCTGGGAAATGGAACGTATGGTTTAAACCAGTAGTTCTCAAACTTTGTTCCTTTGGCCTGACTCTGGATGTCCTGTCTGACTTTGACTCTCTCAAACACTCTCATTCTAATTCAGGTCTTAACACTGGTACAATTTAATGTAAAAACAATCCCCAGTCTAAAATATGTATTATTATCTGACAACCCCCAGAAATTGTCTCGGGAGACCCTGGTTGGGCCGAAACCAATGAAAAGTTACTGCAGGAGGTAAACTGTTACCAGCCTGGACATGTTATTAATCAAAGTGTTAGTTATTTATAATTAGAAGAGGCCAATTCAGGCTAAACAAATTATTTTATCACATGTGCAAAAAGAAAAATACACCAATCAGCGCCAATCTTTAAGCCGTAACTAGGTTTTAATGTGGTGTCTTTTATTGTGGTGTCTCTAACTGTTACCAGCTGCAGAGATGCTGGAGGTCAGTCAGAGTTGGGGATGCTGAGAGAATTACTTTATAATAACATTACATTAAATACACTTCTGCAACAAAACTCATGAATTTTACACCAGTTTTAGAACATTTTACTCTGCATCAGGCAGCAAACTTGGCTTTAGTGCAATTGACGAATCAGATTTCTTTCGTCTAACCCTGTATTACCACCACTGACAACCTTTCAGTTCATCAGCTCTATCTATGTCACGTTCCACATGAAAGGACATGAAAGGACAATACAGAATATACCAGTTAAATTAATTAAAATAAAAAATAAAAATATTAGGCCTAATTCTATGATACTTTTTAAAAATGAGTTTAGTCAACATTATGAGTTGCAGTTACAGGCTCTTGCCAGTAGGCAGTGCTGCAGCCCCCTCAGCATCTCTACTCCCAGCATCCTTCAGCAGCCGTCAGTCAGAGCTCATCCTATGAATTTTGTGATCATCAATTAAGTTAACCCAGTTTTATTTTGTAGTTTCATGACGACAACTTCTTGGTAATGAATTTGGAAATTATTAATTTGGAAGTTGAACCCCTGAAACCTTCAAAGAGTAATTGTCCATGAGGCTAAACTGTCTCTTCTGACAGTGGAAGTAAAGGTTTAGCAGGGAGATTCCAGATTCCAGATTCAGGATTTGCGATGATCAAGAAAACGTCAGGCATAACTCAAGAGTTCACTTCACCATGGTAACTTACGATGAACTGAGCTAACCTGCTCCATAGCAGGTTTAATTCGTGATCACGGATAAAAACAATAGACACTCTTTGTAGTACAAAGACCACACAGATCCAGTTGTACAGAGGCAGACCTGTGCTGAAGGCTGAATTTATCTTGAGCCTCAAACTTAAGGTTCACTGGCTCCATCTGCTGGTGACGTGATTCTTTTTACCTGGATTGCAGCTCTGCCTCTGAGAAATCATCTTCCAAAAATCAGATTTTTGTTTTGTAGATGAATCGGAGCCCTGACCTCCATGACAATCTTAAAAAATGTTTTGCATATGAGCTCTTAATCAAATGAACCACAGACCTAGAAACACCAAATTTGTTGCAGGAGACTCCTCAGTTTGTTACATGCATGCTTTCCTCCAAGTTACTTTCATTACCCATCATCCACCACAGTTAGAGGACAAACCTCCACGGGAGGGGAAGAGAGACCAGCCAGACGTCGGCCTCACCAGCAGAACCTCAGATATGAACAGGGACAGATCCACTTTTATTGCAGCTGCAGTTTTGACACAACGAAAACTAGCATCAGGTCATAAAACAGGATCCGACTCATGAGAAATCCCTCTTCACGTTATTTCTTTTAGGCACTTTCAGGCTTTTGCTTTTGTCAACATACATTTGTTGTTTTTCTCCTCATTTGTGGGTATTTTTGTATAAATCTTTTTAAAGGTCATATATTTTGATGCTGGTGGGGAAACCCTCAAAGAAATACAAGTTTTCTTGTCCTTTGAACGTTTTGCAGCTCCATAAACTGATCTGAGACCAAATGGGTACTATTATATTGCATTGTGTTGTAAAGTTTTTTAAATGTTGGAATTCCTTATTATAATTAAACTTTTATATGTTTTTATGTAAGAAAAAGAAAAAAAGTCAAACTGAACAAAAAATATTTTAGTTGCCGACATTTCTTAAAGCAATACATTTGTGTTTGTCCTCTTGTGCAGATTTGTACTTTTGGGCCGTGTTACTGCAGCAGCGTTCAGGCATCTCCGTGTTCTCCATCTGTGCATGTTCCAAACTTTAACGTAACAAGATGACGTTTTGACTAAAAAGGCTTTAATTTGCAGCTTCTTACTCAGCTCAGCTCTCAGTGGACAAACTGCAGGCTGGGCTTCTGTACAGCAAATCGTTTTCCTCCAGCAGAGGGAGAGCTTCGTGCTAGAATTAGCCTGGAGGACCCAGCAGGAAGGCCTCAAACATGTCTTTTGTATTTTTTATGCCTCGAACGCCTCTGGTGTGTTACTTGTTTCTTTTGTTTGATGTATTAAAAGTGTTTTGAATATCTTGTCCCCGTCTGTCGTTATTAAAGTAACAAGAGACGTGAAGCTCCTCAGCCCCCTGTACCTTCAACACAAAGATGACAGACGCCAGCCTTTTCATGATTTATTTACTCCTTCAGTATATCTGTGACCACCCCGAAAGCCAGCATCAGAGCTTATCTGAGCAGTTTCCTATTCAATACAACATGAATTAGGACTGATTAACCCCAACACTGTGTGACAACACACAAGTACTTCAAGTCCAACGGACATTATGCAAAAGGGAGAAAAGAGAAAGAAAACAAAAAAAAAACACCTTTCTACCTCAAACCTTACATTTCCATTAAAAACAGCCCATCATCTCTTTAACATGGTTTCACAGAACAAATGCCTTTAACCGGGCAAAAATAATATTCACCCTTCACTTTCCATTGTCAAAAAAAGCCATTTTATTCAATCAATTAACCTAAAAGAAAACAAACATGTCCAGTAAAAAAGACGATCATAGCAATTAATGATAGGAGGAATATGAAAGGACTGCTGCTGTCTAATCTTTAGGGGTACAAAGCCAGGAACCCAGGACCGTTCACTTTATGAGAATACACAACAGGAGAGTGTGGGAAACAGAAAGAGCGTCTTTACTTAAATTAATAACACCACACAAGCAAGTTAAAATGGTCATGCTATTGGTATACAGAAATGGAGGAACGGGGGCGAGGGGCGGCAAAGGGGGGGTCATGTGGCTTTAAATATACTAAATGTAAATATTAACAAGTATGAACAACGCCAGTGCAATCAGTTAGCAGAGACAATCCTTTTCAGTGTGGTAGTGTTGGCAGGATCTTTCCCCTTTACTTCTCTTCACACCACTGGTTCTCTTTGCGTACCTGAGGACGAGAGGGGGGACACAAGAGGAGGAGTTTCAAAAACTGTTAGACAGGTCCACAGTAAAAGCTCTTAGTCAAACACGTTGTCATTCCATCGTGATTCTTTTCTCATAAAATCACTCTACTGATCAGGAGATTCAGATCAAAGGTTTAGTCACTATAAGTCACGAGAAATCATGTAGGTTTCATTGAATACAGAACTTTTTCAGGAATTAAGAAACTGGTCGTCTTACTTCCTACTAAGTGAATGAAGCCTTTAGAACTAAAGTGGAACTCTGTCCGTATGAAGGCAGTGTTTGGACAAACTGTGTCACTACACCCTGTGATACAATCAGAGGACAACACTGGAGGTGCTGTATAATGATTTCAGAATGGTGGGGAAACGGTAGGTAACAAAAGAAGACAAATCGGTTGGTCAGAAGTTCATCTGACACAAAGACAATTGCCAAAAACCTTGCGACTTTAACTTGAGGATGAATTTTCACAGAAGGTGAAAAGCAAAACAAACTAAAAGTGCAGCATGTTTGTGGGAACTTGTGCAACAGTGTTGGGACAAGTTTTACAGACTCCATGGTAGAAAGAAACTCAGGTGAGTTTGACTGCTGAATGATTACATTTTGAATCAAGAATCTCTTCTTTATCGTTATTTATGTGCTGAGACATTAGAGTATGTACATTTTGAAACAGTTAGGTGTTGTAAAACTTTTGACCAGCATTTTATACAAGACCCGTTTGTTTATGATTCTGACGGACGGGGATGAATGGAATAAGTACCTGAGCCTCCTCCTCCTCTGTGAAGTCGTTTTTGATGTTGAAAGTCTTCCTGATCTCCTCTGGGGTTTTGCCTTTAATCATGTTGGCCACCGTCTTGCAGGTGACGTCTAACAGACCTTTAATGTCCAAATAGTTGGCGGCCTAAACAGAAAAGACAAAATCGAGATGAAGAGGAGGGTGACAGCGACAGCAGGGATTAACTTCACAGAAAAACATGCTGTATCAAGTAGCTACTAATGTAATAATAAATAGATGATCTGCATATGACTTCAAATCAATATCACGATTATTTCAAACTTTTATCTTGATTGCAATTAATGAAAGTATATTTTATAACACACACCCCTACAGGGCGGTCAATTACCACATCACTCAGTGTCGGTCAACAAGCGACTCTGCTCCTTTCTAATTACTCACAAGCAGAACTGATCTTTATAAGAGCCTGCTGAATTCATATTTATGTGTTCATGGATAAACAAGGTGTCGCTTCTTCTGCAACAATGAATGTAAAACACACTGCGCTGAGTCATAATCTGCCAGAAGAATTTCTCTTCTGTCTGCGTGTCACGTGATGTCTCGTGTGTGAACTGCGTACGTGCAAAAAATGTTGGAATTTTTCTCAATGCGTTTCCTAAACATGTCTCCTAAACTTTAGAGTGAATCAAACAAACACAAAATAAACGTAAAGTCCTGTAGCCTACATGTCCTAATAACTTCTGATTAGTGTTGGTGTTGATTGGTAACGTGCAATGTGAGCGCAGGTCAGTGAGGGAGTTAGGACATGCAGCAGGGTGATACAGAACGTGACAGTTCGTGAGTGCACGCATTGGGGAAAGTATTAACCGAAATGAGCAAAATTAGATTCAGTTAAAGTTTATAAATGCTGTTTAGATAATTTTCCGGTTAATTCCCCAGCACTAATCGAGGCCTTACTTTCATTTTCATGTGACACAGGAGTAGCAGGTGAACAACTGTAACATTCTCGCCTCTTTGTGCATGTAAACACATGTAAACACATTCAAACAGCCTGGGGTGAGTGTGGGTGGATTAAGTCAACTCAAGTGACAGGCACTTCGACTTGTGTTTCACTTCCTGGAAGACCACAGCTCTACCACCTATTTCCCAATCTCCACTTAGGTTACCTTTCACATGTTGTGTCTGGTTCTCTAATGCTTCCTGTGGATCTTCCAATTCCAAGATTAGTCCCCGTTGTTTTTCGACTTAAAACTATATTTTCAAATCCTTGCCTCTACCACGGCCAAACAAGTCATCTTCCAGCTACGGTCATTTTAAAATTGTTAATAAAATGCAAGCTCAGTTCTCTGCCATGGTAGTAAATGAAAACTACTTAACAGACCACAAGAAATACACACATTCAACTTCTCAAGTAGAAGGCAACAAGAGGCATGGAAACAGAAGACATTAACGCAGTAAATGTGTTCACATATCAAAAACAATCAGTGGTTTCATGAGTTACTGACTCCTGGTGCTTCTTCACAGAATAAATTGAGGGGATAACATGGGATCTGCACTCAAATCACCTAAGTCTTGGATTATTGCTTGGCAACCTACACTCATTCTGTTAAAACCCCACTGGAGAAACATTTTTGAAAAGTTCAGGCTCCAAACTCAAATAGAAGTGGATGGACACAGTCTACCAGTTCTGTCATAATGACAAACTGAAAAACAAACTGTCAATGTTGCTGCATTCATTGTAGAGTTGTTCAGATTTGTCTTTATGTTCCACACAGAACTACGCTTGGGATTTGTTGTGTAATGGTTGTGGTTATGGGTGATTTCAGTCTTTTGGGAACTGGTGTATATCAATGTAATGTAAACTGTTTTTACCAGGATGAGTTCAAACAAGGTGCCTTGGTCGACTTTGAGGAACTCCTGGTCCCACACAGGAATGTCATCCGTCCTCTTCTCCTTGTTCTCGTCGTCCTCGGGTGGAGGAGGGTCATCTTTGTGATGGGTGCACCACTGAATCACCTGGAGTTAGAACACACACACACACACACAACTTGAATTTAAGCAACCAAATATGCATGGAATTCTGCCACTTGGCATTCAAAACATCCAAAAAGACACTAAACTGCTCCTGGTTGCACTAGTTTGCTTTATTCTTTAGGTCTATAGAACCTGGTTATTACAATAATTTCACATGTGGAAGAGACAAATAAACTGGTCTGCACAACCTTCTGCTCTCACAAATCCTGTTAGTTGTTTTACTAACAGTTACAACTTAGCAAGGGAAAACAAAAAACTGTTGCAAATTTATTAGGTCCATCAAACTAAAACGAAAAAGAGTTCTATACAACAGCCTTACAACGAATCCTTCCTTTAAGAAGGATCTAACGTTCAGTATTGTGTTCCTGATATTTTGTATATCATATTTATAATATAATAAAGTCCCTAAAAGCAGCTTCAACAACAACAACAAAAGACTAACAGATGGGAAACAGAGGGTAAAGTACATATACACTAATTTCAAAGTGTGTTTATTGATGGTTCGTACTTAAAGCAGCATCTCCTCCATTTAAGACACAAATCTGATTTAAACCCTAACCCCGAAGAGCAACCAAACAACTACTGGGTAATTAATTATGGTGATCATAGAGGAAGTATCTTCATTTGAATTTAACATCTGAGAATGAAAAACATTTTGTAATAATCAGCAACAACAAAAACTTATACACAATAATTAAACTTTTCTTTTGAAAATAAATCCTTCATTCAACTCTTGTTCATGTGTGTGTGTGTGTGTGCAAGTACCTTCTTCAGGATGGCAGCGTTCACATTGGGGAGAGGAACTGGGTCATCATCTCCTTCATCATCCATCCCCAAATCTATCGGAGAATCAAACAATGACCTACATCAGTCTGCACTACATCCACCAAATGATGCAAATGAAAAGAATGTAAAACACGCCACAGACTTTTAGGTTTGAGGTGATTTGAAAGTTGTACCTTCTAACATGGTCTTGATGGTGACAGACTGCTTGGCTATCTCCACATCCACCTCGAAGATTTCCCCATCAGAGCTCTGTAGTTTTATTGTGGGCATTATCTGCAGAGCACAACAACAACAACATCATTAAACACACATTAACAGATGACACCAATTATACGTGTGGTTATTGCTAAAGCTGTGGCTAGCTGATACCGATTGTTGATAAATGGTTTGTATCATTATGAATTAGGTAGCTGCAGAAGTAGAAATACACTGGTTAAATGTTAATGTATTTTAAGGTTAGCTATGCGGATGTTGTTATTAGCAAACTCACTGTACAAGTGATACATGTAAAACGCGCTAATGTTTCCTACTAGCTAACTAGAGACTTATTTACAGGCTAATGCTAATCATGTAGCTAGCTGTATTTTAAAATCATTCGCGACGAACTCTTCGCTGTTATCGCTAATGCACAAGCTACACGGTGAAACGTCCGTCTTGTGTGTTTTTAAGACCCAAAACAATCCGCTAATGTTGTTTAAACGTTGAGCTAACCGGGCTGCTAGCATTACCACGCACAATGGTAGCATCTTACGCTAGCGCCTTGCTACCGCAGCGTCAGTGAGGCCTCGCAGCGACAAATCGTCAAATAAAACGTGAACAAAAACATAACGTCGGTCAACACAAGTGAACGGGACGCGTTAAGGTTCGAGGCCACCTACCGTGAGCGTTTAAAGTCGTATCCGGAGGAGGAACTGGACAACGGGGCCTGACAGACGCGGCGGTAACGAGCAGCGGCTGGAAGTCTCTGGATCAGTCTGCAGTCAGGAGAGGCTCAAATCGTGGCAGCGGTAGCTCGCAGAGGCACTTCCGGTGTCAACAGAAATTGTTGCCACTCTGGCAATGGCAGCTGCCTTTGCTGCCTGTGATGCACACAGTTTAGTAACTAAACTTGTTTGTGATTTATTCAATGAGTATATATCTATATACTGGCAAGAAAAGCGCCACATCTATCAGATTCATATGCATGATCTTGGTGTCTACGGAAAGGTAAGAACTCAAAGACTATATCCCTAATATCAGTTACAGTGTGTGTCAGGCACAGGCCTGAGTAAAAATGTACATTTTTATCCTTGCCTTAAATTCTACATAAAATGGTGAGTAACTCTATGATAGCAACGATGCACAGAGATGCCACTGCTCATGTAGCAATTTATTTACTACAACTCTACCAAAGTAGATGGAAATACCACAAACGAACACAGTTTTTAGTAACGGTAGGACCAGACACACTCTCCATATATATTTATTCTCTCTAGGCTGAATAAATGTATTCAGTGTTTTTGTGTTACAAAACAGCACAGAGAGACTCACAACATTTTACTTTCCAATTGCATATACACCATTGACAGTTTTATTTACTATCATAAGTTGACTGTGAGATGACTTATGATGGGATCTCATAGGCATTCTCCAAGGACTCTTAGTAAAATACACTAACATCCATAAGAACATTTAAAAAAGACCTATTGTTACTCCTTCAACTTCTAAATATCTTTTATGAGTTATGCACTTCTATGGTGTAAAAGCATCAGTGCATATACAAGACAAATGACAAGCAAAGCTGCTCACAACAAACAGCTACTGACCTACTACTTTTTAACCAAGTTTTATTCTCATGTCTTCAGTATTTATATGAATTCAGTTAACTGACAAAAACTCCATGGACAGCAATATTTTTTTATGATTGAGTAATTTGTGCAAATGAAGATCATAATAACTAAATTAAAGCATTAAATTATAGCATTGTAATGACATATTGTGTCAGTGATGGTAAATGTTAATAATGGAACCTTAAAAAGGGCTACAGAGCTGCAATAACAGACACAAACAGCACATTCGTGTGTACCAGGTTTGTTGTACATCGTTTTAACAACAGCTCAACTCTCTATCAGCCTCTAAAAATGATGCCTGGATAAAGGTGATTACACGGAAAGACACACCATTCCCGTTGGCATCAGTAACTGGTTACATCACATTGGCAGTCTTGAAATGATTTCCCCCGAGACTGTTCTGTGGATCAGAATGTACAACTGACTTAATATTTGTAATATAAAAACAATATATAGTATTATGTTATTTGTTCTGTGTCGCTGTTAGGAGTCTGAAGTGTGGCACAGGCACATCTTATAAAAGTCAGGTCAAGTTTATTTATAGAGCACATTTAAAAAACACAACAGCAGTTGACTGTCGAACAAGATAGTGTATAAGCAAAACAAATGTAAATAACATGCACTCAACTAAAGTAAAAATGCTTGAATGTTAATAAAACTGAGCAAAATACTCAATTACAAGTAAGAGTGCCCTATCCATGAATCTACTTAAGTAAAAGTACCTACAACACAATGTCAAATTCTCAGATACAAGTAAAGCGGTAAGTTTAGATTTGGGAAGTCTGCCCTCTACTGGCCAAAACCAGCCCCAGTTTTAGCCACTGGAAGAAAGAGTTACAACTTTAAAAAAAAATTGTATTCAAATAGCATAAAAATACATAGCAAACACTAGGAGGGCTCTGACAGACTGCTAGAAATGATCATGATGTATACAAACCACAGATTCATATACATGTTTTCTGGCCATGGCAACTACAGACGAGTTCGAGTTTGTTGACAGTATCTTCTTGACAAACCATTGTCTCTCCAATACAAAGAAGCTAGAGCAGTGAAATAAAGTCCCCTTCCTTCATTCATGCGTTACCCTACTCTTTATTAATCAATCAATCAATCAATCAAATTTTATTTGTATAGCCCATATTCACAAATCACAATTTGTCTCATAGGGCTTTAACAGGGTGTGACATCCTCTGCCCTTAACCCTCAACAAGAGTAAGGAAAAACTACTAAAAAACCCTTTTAACAGGGTAAAAAGAAGGTAGAAACCTCAGAGAGAGACACATGTGAGGGATCCCTCTCCCAGGACGGACAGAAGTGCAATAGATGTCAAGTGTAAAGGAGAACATCATCAAGATAAAGGTTTTAGCAGCATTGATAAGGGTAAACATTTTTGAAGCATAACTGAAGGTCAATGAATTGATGGATTATTGTCAGTAATGGTCAAGTATTAGCTGCATGGTGATTTGTAAAAAAAATAGCTAATATTATAGGGGCCATCCATTTCATGGTTCATTGTAAACAACAGCCACTGAAAATATAAGCCAGGAGATTGACGTACCTTTCAACAAAAGCTAAAAAATACTTACATTTATCCTTGTCAAAGTCTTGAGATTAGACTGACAAAATTTTAAGGTGATCAGAGCATATTCAATGCTCAGGCCCTCATTATGTCTATGAATCTGTAGTCTTAGTACATTGATGTGTCCTAACACTGTTACCATGTAACTGCACTGAGCCATTATTATGAAAGGGCGAGTTAAAGATAACTTCATCTAGGATTGACAAATCAGTCCTCAAACTGTGTTTTAAAAAACAATCTAAAGTGGCAATCAATAGAGAGCAGACCTCTGCCGAAGCCAAACTATCTCCTTAGATTCAAACAAGCTGCACCACATTTCACACACACATAGATATCAGTCCTCTGAATATGCCTGACTTTTTGTCATCAGGATCCATGAATTATACTCTGAGAAAACGGTGAAAATGCCTATCCCACAATGTTTAAGAAAGAAAATTTGAAATCCGTAATCAACCGAGTTCTTTCCTGACCTATACTGCACCCCTCCAAGTTTCGTGGAAAGTTCTTATTTTGTAATGTTGCTTACAAACAAAACAAATGGGTGGAAATATAACCCCTGTCTATTTGTTCTGTTTGGTCACATTAATAATTTGAGCCACATTTGAATGCCAGGGCCCTGGTTGGTGTTTGGGCTGCATGATGAAACATGATGTCAACTCCGGTGGGGGCCAACAGTGGCCCCCCCCAAAAAAGTGTTAGGCCACGGGACCTCCTGCAGCCAGGCCCCCTCACAGCACCACGTTATGAACTCGATATCGATACGAGCCAAGCTCACGGATATTTATTTTAATCTCACAGTTTATTGAATCTGGTGAAATGTTATGTTTCCACCGGGGCGCTGCTGCCATTGGCCCGGCCTTGCACCACGTGGTCGGGCAGTCACGCGCTTTCCAGGAACCCGTCAGGAAGAAGAAAAACAAAACAAACCCGATAGAGCTGCGGCAGCGTGTGGACTCCATTGAAAAGTGGGCCTTATTATCTCCGGCACGGGAGACTACACGAGGTCCGACGCGGAGAGGGACGCCTGTGGGGGCGTCGTCGAGGTGAGTGGGGCCGTTTCTGTGCGGCGGGCGGGCGCTGCACCCCCCGGTGGAGTGGGCTTTTTCTCGCGGAGGATTAGCCGCGAAGCTAACGGCGGGTCAGTTGTTGTTGTGTATCGGGCTTCGGCTGGGTGGAGGAAGGGGGCGGACGGAGGCCATACTTGGCGTGTGTGAGCTGCGGGTGAAAGGGAAGCACAGCTCGGCAGTTCCGCGTTGAACCCGCACGGTCACGGCCGAAGTAAACACCGCAGATGTGTCCGCTTGGTCGTGCTTTTTGCAGCTTGTCGAGCTTTAGCGGAAAGAGTTTGTGAGCAGAAAGCGAACAGCTAGCCAACATGTCACAAACATTCCGGGGGCGTAACCTGCTACAATGTTAAACTCCGGCTGTGTAAGCGAATATATCCCCCTTTAAAAGAGTCTCATTATAAGTTGTGTCACATCTTTAACTCGGTTATAGTTGGTTAAAAGCTGCACTAATGCAAGAAGGTTGTCATCGACACTACTTTTAAACTATTGCACATATCCTATAATATACTTTCTTACACATAAGGTGGATTCAGTATTGTTGCAGTACGTTAATAAAGTGTAGTAATGACCAGAAGAGCCTCGGTGGATCAGTGAAATGCAAAACACTGACTCCCGAGATCTCGGCAGGTACACGCCCCCCCCGACACAAAACAATGCTGCTGGAAAAAAACTCGACACTGCCAGAAATTTCCATGTGATCCGAGATAAATAACACAGCCGAACGAAGCTCGCACTCCCACGCAGAACATCCCGTAAACCATTATTCCTTTAGGATGATGCATTAGTTTGGATTTTCGCCTAAAACTCGATTTGATAAAATAAACATCATTGTTTTTTTCCCCTGTGTGGATACTAGCGACTCATTGATTGGCTGTAATTCTGTGTCGCATTCAGGTTTTGCAGAAAGTGTGAGATTTGACTTTATATCTCGTTCAGATATAGCTATGTAGGCCACGGGCATGTAGGCCTCCAACTTGTTTATCTTCTGCCTCAACCTAGATTGAAAAGGGCTGTTTATCATGCACCAGCCCCCTGCGATTGACAGCTGTGGCAGCCACCCAGACACACCTGGGGGCGGGACGTCGTGTGCGCTCGGCCAATCGAAAGACGAGATTAGGTGGGTGTTGGCACAATGCGTTAGACTGAGGGTTTGTTTTGCTTTGCTGAGGATCTGTGCTGAGTGCAGAGGCTGGGTAAATGCTGGTGACATTTATGTATCTTTTGGTGTTTAGAATAAGCTGCACTTGCCTGTTGGATGCTGGTCATTGTTGGGATGGAGATGTTTGTGCTGCTGCAGGATGTGCATGTGAATGAGGAAAGACAGGAATATGGTTTAATATGTTTTTCTGTGGAACATTATGTTCATATACCTTTTATCTATTTTAAATGTCTACCTCTGCTCCACATCATTCTGTACTTGTGTTAATTAATTGTATGGAAATTACCTGATGAAGATATCACACGTTTATTATTCGCTTGAAAATATCATCATTTGCCCCAACCTTAATGCACACCTTGACGGTGAACGTAAAATCAAGATGGGCTTCTTCATATTTTAGATTTGACCGATGTGTTTACCTGAATAGTAGCTCTTGCTAATTGTTGTCTGAGCAAACCTTTCAAACCTTAATCTTGCTAAGCTTTTCACTAGAGCTGTAATGATAAGTCGCTCGAATGAAAACTAACTGGCAACAATTTTTATCAATGGATCTTACATCATATAAGACTCAATATTTTTCGGTTTGAACTGTTTGAGGTTCTTTGTGCTCTTAGACATTGTGTTGGACAATTTTTCAGTTGCCAATGTTTGACAGTTTAATTGGAAAAAATAATGATTTGATTAATAGATAAAGATAATAATCAATGGTTGTCTCCCTACTGGTCATATGAAAGTGTTCTTGTTTCTGTATTGTTCGCAATCAATCAGATTAATTCACCTTTTGTCTTTGACCTGTTGTGCTGGTCTGATATTCGGGAACCCAATTTGGGTTCAGTTTCTTGCCTTAGCTGGTCATCAGTGGACGACCCACTCTGCCTCCTGACCGACAGCTATGACCTGTGTTAACAGGATAAGTTCAGGTGGAACTGATAACATTAATAACAATGGCTCATTCTCAGAAATGTCAATGCAGTGCAGCAGTTAACAATGATGATAGTTTCACTAGTGTTTGACGAGTCAAAAATTCGGTTGTAAAAAAAAACACTGTAATACCATAGTATATAAAGATGGACGACATGTTGGCTCCCAAAAAGTAAAGTCATAGTGACTTGATCTGCCTGTTGATACAACACAATATCAGAATAGCCATAGAAATAAATCTTAAAAAACACAAACCTTCAAGCAAAATTGATGGTGAGTGATCGTCCATATTCCACTTGTTGATTGATTTAGATTAATGACCATTCGTGGTATTTGCTGATATTCTCCCACATGTAAACAGACTGACATATCTGGCCTATTATCTCTGCATGGATCAGGAGCTGACTGGTATCAGTAGGTAACCCATTCCAAATAAGACTCTGCTGATTGGCCTACTTGGATCCTGTCCAATGTTGTGAGGCAGCAATGTGAGCTGTTTGCATGATGGTGGAGCACAGGCGCAGCTTCCTCTCTTTTTGTTTGGACAGGAACTGATGCAGAGAGGAGAAAAGTCGTCAGCTGTTCTAAATCTATAAATGTTTTGTTGTTTTTTATTTGTGGAACTGATTGTACGAGAAGATTCAAAGATAAAAGAGGCGAATGATGTTTCCAAACATGGTTTTTCATTAATCTGTGTATATAGTAATACAGATAATTGTTACTATTATTACTGCTTAATTTATTGATTGATTTATCTTCTGTGAGAGTGACAGTTTGTGCAGGCCACAGTAAAGTAATTAAATGCCTACAATTTTCACTTATTGTGGCATGCTACCACAAAACCACATTTCATATTTGGCACTTATAACAAAAATGCTTGGGCATATTTACTTGATAACTGACAATCAGTTGTAAACTGAATGACTATCAGACTTTAGTTTTCTTTCTGCCACTTAACTAATTGATAAATCTACTAATCCCGGCACCGTGAAGCACATCTTTATTTTTACGATAATGCTGTGACCCCAGCAGATGCTCTTTTCTGTTTGACGAGTCTATTGTGGGCATTGATGTCATTGAAACAGAAAGCCTTCCCTGTGTACAGCGATTGCATTGTGACCCTATATGTAAAAGTTTGTTGTCAGTGGATACTGAGAAGAACAAACCCCCCAGGGCATAAGGAGAGATTGCCTGTTCTGGATGTGAACTGCAGCAGTAAAGAATGATGTATCCAAAATGCATCATGTCAACATAATCAAAAGTCAATCAAATAACCGAGAGTGACGAGCCAGCGCTTTGTGCTCTTTTGAGATGTAAACCCTACGCTACCTCATCAGTTTATCTTTCTTTAGTGAACACTACTCTGTTTATAAGGGTGTCTTGTTTGTTGTAGCTTTATGATATATTATGTGGTGTCTGAAAAAGTTGCTACTGACTGTGAAAAATCTTGTGAAGTACAAAAACAGTTTGGAAACTCAGAATTTCGGTACATTCGTTAACATTTTTACCCTGACCATAGTTAAGATTCGTTTTGACCCTAAACGGAACTAAGTCCCAAAGAGCTAAAAAGAAAAGATCTAATCCTGGCACTCATCTTTGAACTAAGTCTGACCGAACCCTGATACAGAAACTCAGCTCAAATCTTTTGGGGCCTGTCAGGCCATAAATATCCGGTTCTACATCACAGCCTGTGTCAGCTACTGAGCGGTGAGTTGGATTATATTAAACTCTGCTACTGGAAAATATTCAGCGCAGCTTTGAGTGGAGAGGTGAGAATCACTGTGACTCTGTGTTTGTCAGTGTGAACACATGTAGGCTGTTTCTATTTCTCTCTGTGGAAGAAATGCTCTTGTTATTATTGTGTGCAGGCCATATGTTATCTCATTCTGCTTCTGCTACCAGTGAAGTCAGACTCAGCTGCCCAGGACAGAAGTACACATTGAGATTTGATAATAATCACACTTTGTATTCTTAGGTGGGGCTTCTAAATTTATTTGTGGTCTTGTGTGTACATGCATATTTATATGCCCCGACTTGTGCTCTGGTATTCATGAAGGTGTTGCTTTTACAAACTCAGTTGTATGATTTCTGCACTCTGCCACTTCCTGTCTCTTTGCAAAGTGAGGAGATGCTTGAGGACAGATCTCAGGGGTGAGAGTTCATTTTGGTCGTTCAGCACCAAGTGAAAGTGATGTTGCCCTCTGAGCATCAGAGAGAAGTGTGTGTCAGCTGCTTGGGTTGTGTCATCATGCAGATTCTCATTTGTCTGCTATGCAAAAGCAGCGAAGGGACCGAACATCATCACATGTGAGACAATGACAAACAGAGAATGAAACAAGCGTGAGGCTGAAAATGACGATTAAAACTGGAGTTAAGGTCACATCCGATGAATGTTTGACTTAGAACAGATGTTATGAACGGAAATTCAGAGGCTGCTGAGTTTGGAAAAGTTTGTGCTTGGTGCTATGGTGGATGACTATTGGGACGGCTCAGCGGTGCGGGGATTAACACTGTTGCAAGAGGGTTCCAGGTTCAAATCGGCCAGGGTCTTTCTGGGTGGAGTTTGCATGTTCTGCATTTCTGCGGGTTGGCTTCCTCCCACAGTCAAAGATATGTAGATTGGGGTTAGATCAATTGGAGACTGAAGTGTTGTTAAACGCAGACTTATATTTACATGGTAAAGGGATTTAACGTGTGTCTAATGATTTTTGTCATTGTTGATAATGATTTATTATAAGAACCGGATACTGAACTCTACCTGTTGACCTGAATGAAAATACCTTGCCTAATGTATCACCTTTCTAGTCTTTGAGGAAAGGCTTATAAAATATATGGTAACACAAAACCATCGGCTGACTAAAGTCATAATTGCAGGAGTAAAAAATGTTTTAAATAATGTATGTTTATTATAAAAAAAAAAAAAATTGCCTGCCGGGTGGATACTTGAACACTATGGAGGCAAGGTGTGGCTGTGGTGCAGTGTCATGCTCTCTTAACACATGCATGGTCGGGACCCTTTGTAATGATGACTCAGTTCATTCCAGGGATCTGATGAGTCAGATTCGGGGTTTATGACTTTCCTGTGATCTGATTCCCAAAAGTCGGGGTCGGGTTCTGCTCAATCACAGCTTGTATTTACGAGGTGACGTTCGACCAAGTGTTTTATAGTTGTTCCGAACGGTCACAGAGAAGGCAGAGAGAAAATCTGGCTGTAGATCCAGCACTGGAGATACAGACAAGAGGCCCAGCCTCACATCCAGCAGTTATCAGTAAACAGAGTGAAGCCTGAGGCAGCAGTTCAGCATTTTTGGAAGGACTGGGACTGTTTCCCATGATGTGTTCCTTCAAAGATACAGAATTTATTTATCTGCCAAAAAGGCCAGGCTGTTATTCTCGCTGACTTGGACTGGTACATGAAAAAAACAAACAAACATACGATTCATTTGAATTAATGTCTCTTTAATATATATTCTATTATAAAAGAACCTACCAGTTAGCATTAGCATCCGAGGTCCATAAATTCACTTTCAATTCACTCGTGAAGAGGAGGCAGTAATAATCAGTTATCTTCCCTGAGCCTCAGTGTTTGTTTAACAGACTAATTTAGTTTGTTTGTGCAGCGGCAGTGAGATAATATGAGCAGCAGAGATGGAGAGATGCTTCATTGCTGGCAGTGAATGGACATCTTTAATAAATACTATCAATATAAATATTGATAAAAGTATATTTCTCAACCTCTAAAATGTTGTTAGCCTGCTAGCTCCTGCAATTTACGCTTGCAGCCATGGCAACACTGTTTTCCTGTTTCCTTTAATTATGATGTAATAATTGAAAATACATGTTATTTTCTCCATTTAATGATGGAGAGTAAATTATAACTTTGTGACATAACCCAATTAATTAAAGTTACTAGAATTACTCCAAATGTGTTATAACTGCAAATTATGTGGACTAATATTTCTGGTTTACGATCAAATGATAATTTATACAAGTCTTTTTAAAGTTTGCATCTGTTTTGTTGTAAGCATATATTTGATTTCTGTTGACATTTAAATATTCTTGATTTAAGCAGTGAAACTAATTATTATTTTAATGTTTTTTTTGTTGTTGTGGAATTTGGTTTATAAAACGTTGACACATTTAAATTACTTTATGTTTCCAGCAAACACTTTAAATTCTGTAATAATCTGTTAACCCTGAACATTAACATCTTAGGCAGGAACTAGTGATTTTTTCTTCTTAAAATAATTTGAAACCATTAATCCACGAATGGATTCAGTAGGTGATTTCACAGTCCTTGTTGTCATTTTTATGTTCCACTTCATAATTCTTGTCTTTTTCAAAATCAAATATGATATCATTGTGTAGCTCCTTTTGGGTTTGCACTCAGTTCAGTTCATACTGTTGCAGTTTGATGCAGAGTCCCAAACAAACTCTTGTGGTTAAGGTTTGTTTAACTGGTGGGTTATATCTTTGAGTGCTTCTCTTTTGATTCTAATTCTTCTGCTCTGTGCACGCTCTCTATTTTTACCACAGACCTAAAGCACACAGAGAACCACAGCAGACCAGACCAGGTTGAGTCAAGTAACTGACGTCTTCTCCCCTATTCCCTTCCCCCCAGCCGTGTAGGCTGCATCCACCAGCAATCTGCGATTATCGCCCTCGGCGGTAATTTATTGTGCCGATCCGACAACCTCACACCACTGGGACTGGACAGGAGGCCCAGAGGTTACCCCCGCTGGAGCTCTAAGCTGTGTCTGGCAATGCCTCAGGTAAGAAGGGCGACAGAGGGAGGGAAATCAAACAGGGAGGCAAGGCCCCATTCTACTTATGGCTTGACAGCTTGGAAATGTGAACACTTGTGGAATCAACAGAAATGTCTGAAGCAGTTTGAAAAACCATGACAACCATACTCTGAATGATAAAAAAATATGGACTTTTAGTTTTACAGTTATAGGAATTATAATATATGTTTATATATGAACTAAAATTAACTTAACTGATTCTATCAACACAAATCAAATGGAACTAAATCTGAAAATTCTGCGAATAACGCTTTTCAGTAACCACGCACAGACCAATGGTATCATAGATTTGAAATAGAGTTCAGTGGTGTTGAAGGAGGCGAGAGACTGACCCATAATCAGTGTGACCTCTGAGGACACTGCATCCAAACAGCTGCTGGGGGCAGATGTGCTAACAGGGAACGAGTAAGTGAATGAATTGCTGATCCTCTGGAAAAATATTCCTGAAACAATGCAGTGCTGACTGGAAGTATTATTTTTTCTGTTCTCCTGTGTGGTGCTGGATTAAGAAACGTTACACAATCAGCCTCAAGAGGAGATGATTGTGGCGCCCTGAGTGTTCTTCATTTTCAAATGATGCTGCTTTCTTTCCCTTCTGCACATTCTTTATCACATTATCATTCATATTGTAAACTTCAGTGACAAAAGACAATTACATAGCAATATGTGGTGTGTAAAATTAAGAAATTCCGTAAGTTATTGTTGTAGCTGTTTTGTACTGACTCCTTGAGCTACTTTTTCGTATAGTTTTAAAGGAGACATGCACCTTTTTTAGTTTTTGTGAGGGTGATGCCTTGAATATTTATCTTAAATTTGCTGTTTTTCTTGTTGTGTTAAAGCCCAGCATCATTGGGATGGAGCCTCCCTTTGCAGACGCATTTCAAAACTACTCATTTGCTGACCAGGTCCTGACCAGCACTGATCTGCTCGCCACCAGCTCTGACCCAGATTTCATGTACGAAATGGTGAGTTACTGCACACACACACACACACACTCACACACTCACTCACACACACAGATACACAATCACTTTTCCTTTGAGCCTGATGTCTTTAAAAATCAGTCACGGCTGCTCACGCTCACGCAAATAGAATTTTTTCGAGTTTTCATTCAAATCAAACCTCTGAAAACTTGAAAAAATTCTATTTGCTCATGCATTGACTATTTTTATTTCTGATATTCACCTGATATTGGCTTTTACCAATCCAATGTTGGTAGTGCTATTCTTCAAAAATGATAAGTTGTGAAGATTCTTGGGAGGCATTGTATGAAGAAAAATGGTCGCAGTGAGATGATCCATGAAAGGCTGCAGACGACAGCCTCTTAATGTGGTTTGTGAGATTCAGTACACCTCCAGTGGGTCATCAAGGCAAACACCTTTGACCTTCCCATGTTGGGCAGTGGAAAAACACTTGAGTCATTACAGTTGCTCCCAGCTCAGCTCAGCATGGGTATCTCCAGCTGTTTAGAAAAATAGGTTACATGATACAGAGAACACAAGCATCACTGCTGCTTTTTCTGCTATAACACAATAGACCATCTTCACAGAAAAGTGCATGTAAATTGAAATGTCCAGTATCAATCCTCCTCTGCATCGCTTATATGTGAGTGGAGTGTTAAGAGATTTTTACATGATTTGTTCTCATCAGGATTTTCAGTCGTGTGTTATTCCCTCACATTTTCAGTGGTTTTCAGCCATAGTACTACGAAATGTGAGGGATGTGATTTAAATGTCATTGAAAAGCTGTAAATAAACATGTGCATGTGGTCAGCACCGGTGCCAGCGTGGCCTTTTAAATAGCGATCTGTATCTAATTGTTTGTCACCCATGTGACATTTGCCAGACTCGCAGGTGGGTGGCGTGAGGCAGCTTTAAACAGACCGCTCACCTGTCACAGCTCGGTCTGTCAGCTGCAGGTGTCCACCTCAATTTCCTCCCTGCTCCAGACTAAACAACAGTGATTCACTGCCGAGCTCTTGGTTTGCATAGCAACACATTAATATGGAGGGTGACCTGTCGTATCTCCAGTTAGTTTTCAGTGTGGACAGATATGGGTTAACGTAACAGCCTCTTAAACTGTCTGAAAAAAAAATCCCTTGTAAAGACAAGAGGCAACAAAGGCTGTGCTTTCTGCAGAAATAACAATAATAATAATGATAATAATTATAAACCTTTATTTTACTGCACTTTTCGGCAGACAAATCCAACATAAATCCAAATTCTTCCTGTCAAATCCAGACCTTCTTCTCCAGGAAATGAAATGCAACTGGTTCATGTCTTAATTTATCCGTGCTTGACTCACCTCCATCTTTTCCTCTTCACTGCAGGACAGAGACATGACCCACAGGCAGAGCCCCTGTGGGGACAGCATGGTGGGTATCGGCGATGGAGGAAAGGAGGTGGAGGGCTGCGTTGATCAGCTCATGGGTTTGGCCGAGTGTGACACGGTCCACAGCACCCCGGCGTTCGAACAGTGGGACTCCTACTGGGAGGACCTCACCAGGTATGGGATCGTTTATTTACCGGCTTTAGCCTATTTTTTACATCCAGTTAAAAATAGCTGCAAGTAAATAAGATTTCGAATGACATCACTTGCGAATAGATTTTGATGTAACTAATATTCAGCGGTGACGATACAGGATGTTGGGTTAGAGATAGAAAAGAGTGTCAGCTGAGGGGAGAGTCTCTGAAGCCTAAACCTGAGGTGGAAGAGTGCTGGCTTTTGTGAGCTTCGGGGAATGTGCTGCTGACAAGGTTGATTGGCGTCATGTTTAAGAGGAACAGAGGGAAAGCATTGTATGTTTTGGGTGAGTCATTCTTTTACAACCTCGACTGACCAGACTAGTCCCACGCGGCTGTTTGCTAGCTCCAATTGTTTTATGGGAACTGTTTCTGGATCGCAATAAAAGGGAGACAGCTCAGTGTCTGTGTGAGTGTGTCAAAACTTCCTGATGTAGAGATAAGACCGTCTCTGAGCCCTTCCGTTGCCCCTGTGATCTATTTCTGTCTCGTGGTATGAAGAGGTTTGACTGCCTCCAGGTATCTGTCACTTTTTACAAAAGCAGAAAACAATAAACTGAACATTAACCAAAAAATATCACAGGAGTAAATACAATCATAAACATGTGCAAAACATGTGCTCGGGGGGGTGGTGTGAACTGAGGTGCAGATGCATCGTTCAGACTCGAAAACAACAGCTTAAAATACTCTGTTACCATGAACGTACAAAGATGTGAAGGATCCAGAGAACTTAAATTGAGTTAACATGGATAATTAATGACAGCGATGTTAAACATTCAGTGTGTATTCGACCGTAAGCTATTTTTCAAGTGTTGTTGGCTGTTGTATGACCAGTGTTATGTATTGATGATGTGATGATAATGAGGCTGAGCTGAAAGACTCATTTGGACAGGGATCATTCTAGTTTTAAAACTAAGATGGATTAGTGAGGATGTAGCCCAAGTGTCTGTTTGGTTCCTTTGTAACAATAAAACTCTGTCAAAGTATGTTTATGTCTAGGACTCCATGGGTAGAGACTGAGAGTCATTAAAGTTACAACAGATTATGTTTACATTTGGACCGAAAAAAAGGAAGCAATTACATTTAAAGGATATATAACTATAGAATAGCTGTTCACTGTTGATAGACCTGCGTCTCTCTGTGCTTACAGATACACACGGCTGGCCAGCTGTGACATCTGGGGGACCAAAGAGGTGGATTTCCTTGGATTGGATGACTTCTCCAGTCCCTACCAGGATGAGGAAGTGATCAGTCGAACACCGACACTGGCTCAGCTCAACAGTGAGGATTCACTGCCCGTGTGTGAGGCCCTCTACCCCCCTGCTGATCTGACCCTGCCTTCCCCTCTGCCTCCGCTTCAACCGTCCCAGTTTCCCTGTCACGGTAAGAGACCCCTGTTCCCCGGCAAAGGATCCGGCCCAGGAACTGCAAGGCCCTCCCCAAGTTCTTCATCCCGTCCTTCCCGCAGTTTTCTCCCAGACTTCCCTGAAAGTTCCAAAAAAGCCACCCGACCTGTCCCCTCCAGCACTGAGACTATGGCTAAGACCCAGAGCCAGCTCAGTCTCACCCAGAACCACGGCCAAGCTGAAAGCAAGACCCAGTGCAGAGGAGCCAAGATGGCAGCCCCCACTTCCCATGGCTCTGTCTTTGTGCGAAAGGCTAAAGTCCGTGTTAGCGCAGTGGATAAAGCTCAGCCCAACCTGCCCTCCAAGACTGATTTTGAGATGTCAGATGTGCCTCTACCTCTCTCCCAGCCCCAAGAAGAAGAAGCTTCCACTTCAGCTAGTGCCGCCTCAGTGGGATGTCCTGATGCAGCAGCCGGTAGCTCCAGCAGCCTGGCGAGCTTTGAGAAGGGTGCAGAGGGGACAGGGAGAAGAGAGATGCCTGTAGGTTGGACTGCCACTGTGCCTCAACTCGTGGAGACGAGTCAGGCCATGGAGGGCACCACCTCTGGGCTGGTGAGCATCGCCGACAGTGTGGCAGGTGCTAGCGGTGGCGTTCTGGTTGCAGAGGGGACGGAGAAGAGCAAGGAGGAGGAACACAACTACTCCCTGTTCCTGACCCGCAGCAGACTGGCCGGCAGAGCCCCCTCCCAGCTGGAGGAGGACGAGGAAGACGAGGATGAGGAAGAAGCGGATGAGGAGGAGGAGGAAGGCGACGGACTGGAGCTAGATGACGAAGACCACGATGAGGGTTTTGGCAGCGAGCATGAGCTTTCTGAGAATGAAGAGGAGGAGGAGGAAGAAGAGGAAGAGGAGGAGGAGGAGGAGGATGAAGATTACGAAGCAGACAAGGACGATGACATGAGTGACACCTTCTCTGAGCCAGGTAGCCCTCATCAAAGTACATCTGGTAAACAAATGTAACCAATTGCTGGGATGTTGTTCATTAACAAATACTTTTCTGTCTTCGTTTTATCATAATTTTCCCTACTTATCTTTCCTTTTCTCAAATTGCATCCGTCCCGCAACTTCTTCCAGGCTGTGACATGGAGCTGATGGATGACGTTAAAGGCCTGACAGCAGGAGTCTCCAGCCGGAAGAGAGGCAAGCGCCGCTACTTCTGGGAGTACAGTGAACAGCTCACCCCCTCGAAACAGGAACGCATGCTTAAGCCGTCTGAGTGGGACAGACACACGCTGCCTAGCAACCTGTACCAGAAGAACGGGCCTCTCCATGGTAAACATTCTCTCACACACACACACACACACACACACACACACACACACACACACACACACACACACACACACACACACACACACACACACACACGCACACACACACATGCTCACATCATGTATATCTTAGTACAGTCTTTCAGTAGGAAGGTCATTGTTTGCATTTTTTTAGAACATCAGCCACAACTCGCCGTGTTTCCAAGCAAAATCCCATATACATCAACTAACATTAAATTAATGCAGAATTAGAAATCCATTTTCAAAAACCTGCAGGTTCACTTAGAATAGAAATCATATTTTCATATACCGAGATGAGAATAAAATCCCCACCTTTTTTGCCGTGTCATTGCTCTGCATTTATCTGTTGATGATGAGTCATTGTTGAAACAGTTTAAATGTGAAAACAATCTCTTATCACTCGTCATGCAGGAAAATACATGCTGAAGAAGTCACGTCGTACGGATGTGGAAGACCTGACTCCCAATCCACGTAAGTTGCTGCAGATCGGCACCGAGCTCCGCAAACTGAACAAGGTGATCAGCGACTTGACACCCGTGAGCGAGCTGCCGCTGACTGCACGACCCCGGTCCCGCAAGGAGAAGAACAAGCTGGCGTCCAGGTAAAACGTGCATACATGTAGTAGTAATATGTTATTTCGATCACTCTAGTTAAGGCTAGCTGAAGTCAGGATGCTGGTTGGAGAGCAGTGTGTCTTATTTCCCTGTGCCAATCATCTGTTGCCTTTTGTAGAGCTTGTCGTCTTAAAAAGAAAGCCCAGTATGAAGCAAACAAGGTGAAGCTCTGGGGACTCAGCACAGAATATGGTATGTTACTGCATCTTTCACTTTTTCAACCTCTACATCCAATTTTCATAGTTTGTTTGTAAATTTCTTATCAAATGTATTTTGTTTCCCTTTCATTATATTTTTGTTGTTTTGCATAGTATCTGTTAAAGCTTTGTTACATTAAAAACGCAATCATTAATAACTATATTGTGATTTGTCAAAATATCAGATCTGCTGTGTTTTGAATCAGTGATTTCCGTTCATGAGTGTGTAATCTGTGCTCTGATGTTTCTCTTCCTGCAGATCGGCTGCTCTTCGTGATCAATACCATCAAGGAGGAGATAGTGGTGCGAGTGGAGGACTCTACTCCTCGTACAACCAACATGACTGACACCCTGGAGCGGCTCATCAAGGAGACACTTGGTGAGAATTAAAGAAGGGAACTAATGAGTCATTTAAATCCAACCAGTCACCAGAAACACACATAGTGTAATTTGTGAAGGATTAAATATGTACTTGAAATTATATTTAATTAAAACAAATAATGTCAGTGCCTAATTTGCAGACAACAACTTAGCTAATTGAAAAACAGACACCGGAAGCAGCAATGGGGTCACAGCAGCTGTGGCCCCATTGCTGCTTCCAGTGTCTGTTTTTCATATATATATAACATATATCGTAATCACTATATAACAAAAAATAAATTTATCAAAGCAGCAACAGATAGACAGGCTGGGAAAAAAATAAATCATAACTGCCTGTCTCTGTGTGCAGTGGCATCCCCAGTTGCCGGGCAGACGTCAGAATTTGTCAACAAGATCTTGGAGAACACCGGACGCGGAGATCCCACTGGCGGACTGGTCGGCCTGCGAGTTCCCACTTCCAAAATCTAGACAAACCGCCGTCCACTGAGAGGAGTGGGCTAAATATTACCACCGTGCTGTCCCATTGTAACTATGCTCCCCTCTGCATGCCCCTCCAACCCCGCGCACATACACATTGTTAGTCACACAAACACACATACAACTCCCTGTGTGTGTATGTATGTGTGCTTGTTTAAAGCCATGCACCTGTATGGCCTACACCGTAGCTTTCTGTCTCTGCAAACTGCATGCAGAGTCACTGTCTCCCAACCCATCGTGAGCATCTGTTGGGAAACGCGCCTCTAAAAGCAAAGGATGGTTTGGTGTATAGCTAACAGCACGTCCTAAATCCACTGGTGATTATTAGATGTGTTTAACATAGCATTGTGTTGGGGTGGATCTGTTGGAGGTCTGCTTCCAAGGCTGAGACAGACAGTCACCCGAGTGCAACTACTGGAATACTTTCACACAGTCTGTTTGAGATTGTTATGACGGAGGAAGAACCGTTGAACATTGGACCCCATCAAAGATCGAAAAGGTTCCAGGTATCTTTTCCTAGAAGAGCTTCGCTTCACATGGCAACAAAATTGAACTGCGTGATGTGAACTCGACCCACTGAGTTAAAGCACTTTGATGGAAATGGCTCTGGATGCCAAGACAGCTGCAGAAAAAAAAATGCAGCACGCTCGTTACAGGGTGGCAAGTTATATTTTGTATTGAAGGCCTAAATATGTTCATGCCATCCCCTGTTTGCCAATCAGCTCATTGAAATTAATGTTCCAAAAAAAAGTTGAATCTTAGGAATTAAGTGACATCCTGCTGGGGTGGAGTTTGTTGCAGGCAGGAGGAAGCTTAACGGCTCATTATCTGGACAGGAGGTTTTTTGACCATGTGGAGAGGAAGCGCATGTAGTTTGGTGCTTTTTGGCCTTGTGCTAGTTATAACTGGACTGAGTGAAACGGAGGCGTTTTGCCAGTATGGGAGTGGACTGTGAGGAAGATCATGGTGGTGATGAAGAAGACATTAGCAGTGATCCATCTCCTCGAAGAGTCATACACACGTGTACATAGAAGTGTCTCCCAGTGAAAAACGGCACCGGCTCCACTTTTTGTACAGTAGAGTTGACCAGGCTAACAGTTTGGTGTGTTCATACTAGTGTTTGATCAAAGTTCTATTCATTGTGCCTTGTTTATGTATGTGTGTGTGTGTGTTTCTGTAAGTCTGAGTGCGTATGTGAGAGAGACTGAACGAGAAGAGGCGATTGCTCAGAACTCCCCGAGGTCCAGTCAAGGAGAGGACTACTTTACCCTGAGGGAGGATGTCAGTGAATGTTAGGAGGGGGACACCTGTGGGGTTATGGTGTATTTCAGTTGTTTAAAGATGTTCTGAATGTATATAAAACAAATGGAAGCTCTCGTTGCAGGATGCCACAGAGTCTGTGTATATAAGGAGGGCTCTGCAATAGATTACTTATGGTTTTTGGTACTTTGTCTTTTTTGGGGGGAGGGTCAGGGGCAGGGTTAACGGATATTTTTCGTTAAGAGTTACAAAAAATATTTGCACACTATATTTTGATTGTTTTTTGTACCAAAGACACATGCAACGAAACGGCGACCAGCCTGTTAAAGTAAGGTTTTGCACAGCTTACCTGACGCCGTATTGAATGTAAGAAATGTGGGAGGGTCAGGGAACTTCATAGAACTGTGAAATTAGCTTGGGTCCAATTCTGTACAGAAAAGGAACATTCATTTTTTTTTTCTAACATTTTTACCCCATCTGTGGGCTTCTCCAGAAAATTTGTTGCCTAAGCACTTCATTCCTGAACTGATTCCTCTCTCCACATGCTAATTGTGTTAATGGCTCTACCTAGGACAAGAACCAAGAGCACTAGTAGATAAGCTATGTTACATTTTATGATTGTTTGTTAAAATGTCACCAACAATAACCAAAATGTTATGTTTCTTTGTTACCTGTTCAAGAATCTGTTGTAGACGAGGTCTAGTTCATCAACAAAATAATAACTGAATTGTGTTTTGAAGTACTGTATATAAAAAAACATAAATGATATACCTTTCAAAGGTGAGATGCCACTTTTCATGACACCTGATTTAATTTCTAAGCATGACACATTTCTATAGCCCATCCTTGCATTAGAAACTTAGAGGAAAAACTGAAAAACCAAAAAAAAAAGGTTCTTGTTATATTTTTGTAATTTTAGCTGCCTGCTAGCTTTCCTGACAGTGCGGAACTATTTGTTTTGTCAGATTCTCCAAGTGGAGAGAGGGAGATGTGGAATACAGAGGATTGGATTTATTTAAAACACAACGCGCCAAGTAATGGTCTAGTTTAAAGTCTGGTCTATTAAGAGAATGAGGACAGGCTGTCTTTAGCGCAGACAGGGACACGTCCAAGAAACTCAGAGGACAGCAGTGTGGAGATGGGAGGGCAGTGTTGTCATAGATGCTATAACATAGACTGTATATAAAGATGGACGAAGTCTACACCTCCTCCTGCTGTACAAAAATGAAGCCAAAATACCCCGGGTATGGTTGCTGGCGTCTTTTGACATCCTGTACAAAGGTTCTGTTGATACACACGCTCAACCAAACGCATGTGAGTCTCAGCTGTCAACCAATGATATCTCACTGCTTGTTGTAACATCAAATAACTAATTAAAACCAAACTAACTCGAAAACTACCTAAAATGACAGAAAGCATCTGAGAGAAAAATGTATTTCCCATGCCCTTTTTAGCCCTTTTAGTCCATTTCCCATCCACTAACATGGTGGAGGCATAGTTAATATCCTGTACTGCAGCCAGCCACCAGGGGGTGATCAAGAAGTTTTTGGCTTCACTTTTGGGGAGCCGTCCATCTTTATTTACTTTCTCTCTGTTGTAAGAACGACAAAGCCATTTCTGTCCCAGACTTCTCTGGATTCAACACTGCGTTGTTTTTTAGATTTTCACACGTATTCCCTCTTTAACCGTGAAGCTGGTTGAATTCAGCATCTTCCTGGTCGTGACATTACTTCCTCTGAGGTTGAACTGCTCAGTTTTTATATCTGCCTGGCCTCGCCTTCAGTCCCCAGCATACGTTTGCTCATCAAAACTCAAGTCACAAAAGTTTCCGGCCACAAAAAGGCAGCGTGTCCCAACCTTTAACAATGCATGACGCCTGTGTAATGCTTCCCTCCCCGTTGCCTGCTCAGAGGAAACTCTTGCCATTCCCAGGAAGTGCAATATTCAACCAGAGTTCAATATGTTTGAAAAATAAGTGCTTGATAAATTCAGGTTAGTGTGAAGTGAAGAGAGTTCTCCTTCACATAATGACGATGGCAATGCAGAGCTGTGGTCTTTCTGTACCATGTGAGTGAATAACAGGTAGTGCTACACACACATATATCTATATATATCTATATATATTTTTACTGTTATCCATTTTGTCTAAAAAGGGAGAAATGGTGCTTTTTCTGATACTAGAGAGACGAGTATCCATGATTCTTATTTGACTTCTTAGTCTAGTTGTAGCCTAATGACTTGCTCTCCCCTGCCGTCCATAGCTATTTTCTTAGTCGTGATTCATTTTTGTAAATAGACTATAAGTTAATATGTATCTTATAAATGTTAGATATATGTATAGAATACTATATCTTATATGTTTGAAAACAAAAGCACTTTGTCCAAAAAAGAAAAAAAAACAAAAAACAAAAAGAAAAGCATTTTTTTCTTCCATTTGCTGCTAAAAGGCCTGGTGTGAATGCTGCAAGTGTACTTGATGACCACTTGCTAGGATAGGTCTATTACCTGAATTGGCTAGGTCTATGTACTAGCAAGAGAAAGGAGTGCGGGTGTGGCCTGACGAGGGTTAGATCCAAATGTTTCTGGAGCCGTGTAATGATATGAGGTATCTTGTGAGAGCGTATCATTGCTTGGCTTTGAGAAGCCCAGTGTATCGATAGGATCGATCTACTTCCTGGTCAGGAGGGACTGTGAGGATTGTGTTTTTGTGGTCTTAAAAAAAAAAAAAAAAGAGGGTTTTGATTCCAGGGCCCCTACGTTGATCCTGATGCTGACCCCCTTGGTGTCATGATTCATTTTGCCTTCAGTAGAGGTTTCCTATGGAAAAACTGATTCTGCTTTGGCTTCCTCTTCAGGGTGATGTACAGTGTAGACACATTTCTCCAGAGAGCTATATTGTTATCATTTGTAAACTGATTTCTACTTGTGACTTAATGAGGAGGGGTTGAGCCTGGGGCGGGCAGGAAGAGCTCGTTTGAAAGTCGTTGTTCCTGGCCGCCTCTGGGGAAGTTACTATATCACTGTACTGTATGGCAAGCCAATTACAAATGAAGACTCAATCCGGACACTTATTGCCTTCTTAAATAACTTCAGAGACACACAAATAAAAACAATAAGACAGCAGACGTGTCAGTTACGGAGAGATGTGCCTGACGTTTCTGACATGTTCTGCTAATGTGCGGTAATCAACAACAACAACAACAAAACCATTCAGCCTGATTGGCTCAAAACAATCTTGATTAAAGTAGCAGACATGGTGAAATATGCCTGAAAAAACTACTCGTGCTTTGTTGCGTCCTTTTTGGACAATGTTCCGAGGCATTTTCTCAGCCGTAATTTTGCCCGAGTGTGGAAGGGGGTCAACAGTGGTTAAAGGGCCGCTGGCTGACACCGGCTGGCAAGAGCGGCGTGCGCGTTTTGTAGGCGATCACAAGCCTTGTTCAAGCAAGAGTCCTCACAGGTTTTCACATTTAACGTGATAGGTGCAAGCTGTGCAACTTTACATTCAAACCAGGAGACTCTGTGGCATTTTAACAGTCAAGGAAATGAGTGAGAAAAAAAAATCCACGCCAGTAAAATTATTCCTTCTTCTTTTGATTTTCTGATGAATCCTATTCAGTCAAATATTAAGCTAATTGAGTGTGTAACTTTGTGCTACTCTTGTCCAATAAAAGCTAAGTGGATCCATAAAGCTCTTCTTCAGCAAATCAGGGTAATATCGTTCTTCTATCTGACATACTGTAAGTGATGACATATACAAACCGAAAGAAAATATATTTATATTCCAATTATTGTCGCCATTCTTTACTCTGTACAAAATATTGTACGTGTGTGTGTGTGTGTGTGTGTTATGACTTATCAATGTCAATCAATATGGTGCAACGATCTTGACACAAACTGAAAAAAACGGCCAACAGACTTGTCAGAAGAATTCACGTTCTCAACTCAAAAAACACAACCTGCGACGTTTTGCTCTCACGAAGGATCAGACTTTTGATTTCCAGATGTGATCCAGCTGTGGTTTGTCATGTGGTGCTGATTGTTTCTCTTTATCAAAGAAATGATCCAAGAACGAAATTGGCATCTGTGTTTAGATCCAACTCACATTTTCCATTTGATGATTGTCCGATAACTGTCATCAGAGCAGATTGATTCTGCAGATTGATGGCGTGATTTCCCTGTTGGACCAATCAGAAGAAGATTCACACTGATTTTTGCTCACAACCACAACAGACTGATGATTTCTGTATTATTGATTTGTGTGATCGTTATTGTTAAACATACCATTTTCTGTTTTGTAAAAGCCAGACTCCTGGATTTAACATCACTGCACGGACACGATGAAGGATCTTTATTCCCTTTGACCAAGACACAAGATTTTCAAAATAACCCCCAAATCAAAACACATATTATATAGGTCAACATAAGATTACTATCATGAGTGTCAATATGTAATTTGGTTCAACTTTCAAGAATGATCTCCAGTGGAAATATTTGGTAATAATTAATTGGAATTCCAAGAATAACTTTTTGAATAAACGATAAATAATGAATGAATATTTATTTGGATTCAAAAATGAATACAATTATTAAATGTAATTTGCTCTATAGAGCATTTAAGCTCTTTTGGTTTGGTTTTATAGCAGAAACTTCAAGGATTTGGTCTCACCGCCCTGCAACAAAAAACATATTGGAGCAAAAATTATAATTACCCCAAAAACTTGACGAAATGATGATATTTACTGGAGCAGCTCTTTCTGCATAACTGCTCCCAAACTACATTCAAATTCCGCATCTGTGAAATCAGTTATCCCACATATTCTCCTTACCTCCCGCAAGCTGTGATTTCAGGTCCCAGAGTCTGGCTTTGAGGGTTTAGATTTTTATTCCGATGCATTTCAACTGTGTTGTATCTTGTTCAAACCCTCGTTGCTTGTAAAAACACCTCATCTCCAGAGGCCGCGCGCTGACGAGCCTCTGTGTAAATTCGATGCATACAGAAATGTAAGATGCATTTGGAGTAATGTCTTTTGCATGATGATAACCTGCATAGAACTGAGAGAATCAAGGGACGTCCGGGGTTCTTGCAGATTAAGAAAAAACATGGCCAATCGCCAAAAAACTTCATATTCATTGTCACGAGGTTGTTGCATGACTTTTTGATCTCACTGTACTCTCAGTCGAATGATTGATTTCAAACTTGCTGCTATTGAATGAGCACAAAGAGATTTTTGGTTTAGATTGTCCACACACTCACCCCTGTTTTTCTTTTTTTCCATTGAGTTTTCTTCATATGAGAGTCAACAGACCATCACCTTGCACTTGGTTTTTACATGAACAAGAGAAAAAAAATATTTTGAATATGATGCCTGATGAACCAGGTGCCTTAATCAAATATATGAGAACACAAATCGGCACCTTCTGTCGGTCTGGAGGGGGTTTCCCTGCAGAAACAAAGGGGCTGGGTTTCCCAAATCCTAAACTTGAAGAAAAACGAAAACCTCACCAAATTTGTATAATAATCAGCCTTTAAATGCAGATAGAAGCTATTGTCTGCATAGAAAAACTAACCCTGCAAACATGTTCCCTTTTTGTAACCGAAGAAGAGCGTAAATGACAATGTGTTAAAGTAAATTTGTGTCGTTTTGGGAAACCTGGTTCTGTTTTTTTAACTCTTTCTCTGCCCACTACGCCACGTTCTTGTGTTTTCTGTATTGGCTGCTGCTGCTATCACCGCTGGTGTGTGTCCGTGTAGAGAAGAGCAAACTTCCACTGTGTCTGAGGCAGAGGGAGACTCGGGCCTGATTTTTTAACTTGTCAATTACAATGACAAGTTCTTCTTGGGTGTCGAGGCGGAGCACTGTGCTGCTGCCTCTTGAGACCTTATCGAGAGAAGGGGGATAAAAAAAAAAACAAAAAAACAAACACACATGACCGAACTTTCCTTTTCTTAACTTTGCTATATTGAAGTGCCAGACCCTCCTTGAAGTCAGTGTTGGCACTGAGTCGCAGGATGCGAATAAAGCGACAAACTGAGCATGGAGGTAAACCGTGGTGCTAATCTGTCAGTGGCTGGGTGCTAACATGGCTGTGTTAAAAAGCTGTATTAGCCATATTATTCCTTCTGTTGTCTACTCTGGTCAGTCTCGTGTTTCTGACTGCTGCACTGCTGTACGCTGACATAGCGAGGTATAACTCTGCTGCTGCTTTGCTGTTGATGTAGACTAGTCTTCTTGTTGTCGGGATCCAGAAAGATCGTGAATGTTGTATCTTTATATATGGCCGCTGTCCTGCTCGTTTGTTTAAACCATTTTATTTTTGAATTGAGATTATAGTTTGATATTTATGCTCTGAGTCTGTCCAACGTTGCACGTTTGAATTTGTATTCCTAAATTATATTTTATTGCCTTTACCCCTGATCCCAGTGTTGATGCCATTTGTTTGATATTTATTTGTTCAGTCCTGTAAATTATAGTGTGAGGACACCGTTTGTTTGAACTAGACTTTATAGCTTTTCCACTGAAGTGGGCTTTTCCATGAGTCAGAGACTTTACATGAGACCCACAGACTCATATCACAGTCACAGTGAAACCTAAAATTCCATTTAATTACATACAACTCTGCGATTGTAACAATGCTCAAAGACAAATTGGTCAACAAAAAACAGAGAAGCAAGTCAAAGCAAATAGTTAAAAATAGAAATGTTGAAATTACATATTCAATTATAAAAAACACATCGTAATCACACATTAAATTAAAAGGCTGAAGGCAACACCAGATTAGTTCGCATACAAAACTTAATTGTAAGTCATCACACAATCTGGCTTCAGTTATTTCCATCTGTTCTTCCTTCCTGTCCTTCAGTATCCTATTATTTAAGTTTCCTCTGCGTTTTGTTCTGCCCTGACGCCAGTTAAAGGAAACACGATTTCTGCAGATTTACAGTTTCATTGTGACTGTTAGTAACTGACGTCTGTGAAGCTCATGAAGCGTTCTGTTATTTGAGGTTTTGATGCGATGACAGTTTCTGGCCCTGAACCAGGATCAGCAAACTGAAGCAGCCTTTGAGCTCAGGTCAGGGGTCGGCTCGCCTACGCTCTCTAACCTTGTTGGGGAAATTTGAGAAAAGATTTGCTCGTGACCGTGGGATCACGTTTTCTGGGGGAAACTTTACCACTGCGCCAGAGATGTTTCGCCCTTTCTGAGTTCTTTTTATTTTTTTGTTGGTTTCTTCAGAAGGGCTTTGGTCAGCAGTCGTCTCGTCAGGGAGTCCCTGAGATTATAGCCGGGGGTTACTCTAGGCTGGTGGGCAGAGACCCCTCAATCTCCTCTGCGATGAATGATGAGGAGAGGTTCGATTTCCTCTTCTGCAGACTAATCTTATTAAAGCATAACGACAACAACAACCCATCCTCGGTAATAAAAGCAAAAACCCTCTTTCTATATTTACACACTCATCATCCAACACTGCAATGATTTACATCTCCTTCCAGACTTTGCCAAACTGCATGGAGCGAGAGACATTTATCAAAAAAAAGATATTTGTCCTGAAACATTTGTTACTGTTTTTTTTTTATTTTATTTTTTATTTCACTTTTGATAAAAATGACAGACAGGAAGACGTTTTTATAGGAAATCCACGCCAGTCCAAACATGTAGAGGATGTGGGAGGTATCTGTCACTCTGAGCTCCACAGCTCCATGCCATGGTTATGATGCTTCTGGTCTTGTATGGTCACTTGTTTGACTCGATCGACAGCATGGGATCTTTCTGTAATTAGTCCTGTGTGTGTTTCTCTCACCAGTCTCAGTAGGATGACTGTACTCCATTGCTAAGTGCTCTATAATAGATCTCTTGGTGATTATAATTTCATAAATAAGCAAAACCTGCAGAAAGTGTATCCTGCTGAAACTAACTTGATCCTCTCTTTAGCGATGACGTCTATATTTGTAGTTCACATATATGCCTGTTCTATTACAATATCTTGACAGTTGTTATATTTATGTTGTGTAATAAATGTCGTGCTGGGTTTATACTTTTGTTCTTACTAACTTTTTTTTGAATTTTTTTTTTCTCTGAGGCACAATGGGTGGCTTTATGCACAAGCATGAAAATGTAAAAGACGTTTATTTTTATTTTCTACAATCTTTTGGTTTGTACTGTAACGACTCGTTCTGTTTCAGAGCTTCTGACAGGTTTTGTCTCTGGCTGCTCCACATCCTGCAGACATCTGCCCTGAATCTCTGTCGTGTTTATTGTGCCTCTTTTCGTTTTCTTTCGTTCTTTTGTTCTTTTGAAATCATTCTTTATCTGTTGTATCAGCCAGGAGTTGGTACCACAACTTTGCTTGTAACCACAATAGTCTGATTATGTTGTTTGATTTTAATATCAAAACAATAAAAAACATTAGCACCCCATCACGACTCTGGTCTGTTTCATTAGTAGGCGTAGCTGTTACTGAAATGAAGACTCAAATGTACATTCTGATTTTCATACATTTTAATTGATGGATTGTGTATTTTCATTCTCACACAGCAGTGACCCACTCAACGTGTTGTCCAGCATTTGAACGCACAGAACTTTATTTTAAATCCCAGTTGTATACTCTGTATACCATTTGTCAAATTTGTGTAAATGTGTTGATATTTACAATATTTAACATGACGCAATGTCAAAGAAATAAAAACTAGAGCCGGACAGATTTATCGGTTAGCTATATAAGCTAACATGCTAACATGAAAATGTTTTGTTTTTACAGAATAAACAATGCAGGTGTACATTTATTTCTTTATTTTATACAAATCTATGCTCTATGTTTACATTTTACTTGGAAAAAAATCATGTTTATTTTCTCAATTGAAATTCTATAGGGTGAGTTGTTTATTATAAAGTCTATGATTAAACTGAAATACATCGAACTTCAATTAAATCTTTTCTATTTTATATCAACTAGCTCTAATGTAAAAAACAAACTCAGAGACAAAGAGTTGAAGCTCACATCACTTACAAAGTTTAATATACAAATGTCCATAAGCAGCAGAAATGAGATGAATACAGTTTATGATAGTTCAGGAAAAAATGGTCAGAAAAGTATTTTGAATTTACTACTCACTGTTTTTATCTTAAACATATTTGTCATTATGACTTTTTAATGATTTTAAATGAAATAAAGACTATCAGGTCCTTACTTTGTTTCCCTCTTTCCTTCATTGAGATTATTCCTCTTTTTAATTCAGTTGCATATAAGCAACAATCTTTCTCTATTTACCACCGTCTTTGGTGCGTCGCCTTTTAGCGGATCGCCTTGTTTTGTCCGTCCAGCTTGCCGTACAATAACAAACATGGCGTCTTCTGCGGATGTACACGTCCGCATTTGTGGCCAAGAAATAATAAAATATGACCTGGAGATCAAGGCTCTCGTTCAGGTAACATGCGAAAACGTGTTGTTAGTCAGCTCAGGTTTATTTAGTTTCTACTGGTGTCGGTTTTATTCAGGAAAACAAGAAGCTAACGCGAACTGAACCGAACCGAGCTGAACCGAACTCGACGACAGAGACAATAACGGAGTGAAAATCGTCTTTTCATAATCGTGATAATTGAAACGGTGTTTAACTTGATTTGCTCTGCTCGTTGTCATGTGTGTGAGAGGTTTCTATAGGTGTGGAAACCAAACTCACAACAAACGTAATAGGTAAACAAATTAAAAAAAGATAAACCTGATGTGTAGAAATAAAACAATTATGCATTTATTAATAAATTGTTGGATCAGAAACTGCTTCTCCTAGTACCTGACTTGATTCTTCAAGGCTTTTTATTTAAATGCAGTTAGATATGAGATTATAAATCTACAACTAAAAAGCTCTTCCCAAATTTATAGCTGAATTTGCGAAATTGAAATAAGTGGGTACAGCAGAGGAATATTAGGAGTCAAAGTAGTATAATTATTCAAGATAAATATTAAAACCTATAGAATCTTTATGGACATCATGTTGTTTATATCTATATTTCAACTCACTAGAAATATCTATTAGAGCTCAAGCAATCAGGAGGTTTTCATTTTTGTCATTTCCATCAAAACCATTTAACAGTTTTAAGATATTTATCATTTCAAATGTATTTTAATAAAAACGAAGAAAATGTCATTGTAGCTCTCAAGTGAAATTGTTTTTCTAGTTTTCTTTAACACTCAACGTCATATCTGTGGGTTTGGGTCAGAAGACAATTTCAGGTTGAGCATTTTTCAGTATTTTCTAAAATTGATTTTTATTACGAAATATTTGTGGAGATTTTAGGACATGACAAACTTTATCTACTGTAGCGTTGTGTTGATTACTAAGGAAAAATAATGAAAAAACAGCTGATCTGTTCAGCACAGTGTCAGCTATTAGATAATTAAACCTTCTACCAGGAATCATTTCAAATTCTATTAAGTATAATACAAATATACTACTTAAGGTTTGTGATTTGATTATTCTCATCGTTTTACCATTTATAAACAAAATTGCATGTACACAAGTAGTATAAGCATTTTATGTTTATTTGATTTGGACATTTCATTTATGTAATTGTTTAACAGGCCGATGCTCAATGCGTCCTTCCACAGTTTGAAAACTTGAACCAAATTATAAAAAGACAATTCATAACTTTTACATTTTTACTTCTTAGGACATCAGGGATTGTCCTGGACCGCAGTCTACTCTCAAGGAGCTCAACTCTCAGGTCAAAGAGAAGTTCAACCAGCTCAGGCTCAGAATACAGGTCAGTATCAGCAGCCTGCTGCTTTACGTCTGGCAGAATTATTATATAAGATCCAAACAATTTTATTTGATGCGATGTGGTGATATTGTTGCTTTTGTTGTTGTTGTTATCGTCAGGATCTGGAGCAGATGGCCAGAGAGCAGGACAGAGAGACGGAAAGACAGGCCATCCAGGCAGAGACAGAGAGTCAGAGAAGGCAAATGCAGAGGTGAATTCACACACACGCGCACATGCGCACACGCACACACACACAAAATAGCTTGTGTGACATCAACCATGTTCATTATCAACTTCACTAAAATACCAGCGTTTCTTCCAGTGATGAGTTGAGTGAACTGAAACTGGTTTGTTTCAACACGTTTAAATTCTGCTTGGTTATAACCTCTCTTTGCGCATTGCATCAGGTTTGGCTGTTTCTCAGACTATTGAGACAGATACATAACTTTACCTGATTAATGTTTGTTGGTAGAATCTCTCTCTATATATATATATGGGTTATTATGCTACTGTAAGCTCATAGTTTCTGTCAGTTAGCAACAACAACAAAATTCACTTCCTGTCTGGATTTTTCGAGCAATCTAGATAAATATACAAAAGTCTTTAGAGCAACTATTTACATTAAAGGTTTCTTCATTTTCTAGTTAATTTAAAATGTGCAATAAATCTGTAAATAAATAGAATTCGTAAAGAGTGAACAGAATAACACACAGTGGCCTGGGCTTGTTGGGGTTAAACAGCATGTACAACATCATCTGTAAAAACAGACCAGATAAGATGCAGAACACTAAAAAAGCTGCAGTCCTCATTGGGTTATTGTTTTGTCTGTGGATTCCAGTAACCAGACAGCGTGGAGGAAATCTAACCTGGCTTGTAAACTGGCCATAGACCACATGGAGAAAGACGAGCTGCTGCTTGGAGGAGAAACCCCCGGCACCAGACAGAGGTAACAGCGGTTTTCCTGAGACTCTACTGTACGATATTGATTCAATCAGCATCATAATTTTGAGTTATTCATATTTTTCTGCCAGTGGGATGCTGTGTTACAGGTGACAGGAAACATAGATTGAACAAACTCCCACTATGCAAAGAATATGATATTTAAAACGTAACAATATATACAATGTTTCCCTAACCCTGAAAGCAATAAACCTGCATCACCTGGTATTGTGCATGTATTTATTTTAGGAAGGCGACTAAAGAAAACATCGTGGAAAACAGCAGCAGCATCACGGACAGTCTGATGTCTATCAGCAGATTGATGTCTGAACAGGTGAAGCAGAGCGAGGACACCATCGGCACACTGGGTAAAATACTGAACTTTGTCCATTGTGTTTGTAAACATGTGTGTACAAAAGGTTAATCCAAATTGTTCTCTTCTGTTTCCATCTCTCATCTTTTAAACCTTTAATACCTCTACTCCTCCCTCTCCTCGCCACAGCCACTTCCTCCAGGACGGTGCAGGAAACCAATGAGGAGTTCAAAAGCATGACAGGAACCATCTACCTGGGGAGGAAACTGATCCTCAAGTACAACCGGCGGGAGCTGACGGACAAGCTGCTCATCTTCCTGGCTCTGGCGCTCTTCTTCGCCACCGTCCTCTACATCCTTAAGAAGCGCCTCTTTCCCTTCATCTAGCCAGCCGGCCGGCTCGGTCTGTCACCTGCTTACAACAAGAATGTTTTCCAGGTATTTTACTCAGCAAGGCGTTAACTGGCAGGTATGAGATTAAACGTGGACTCCATGGGGAGATGGAAGCAGCATTGAAACTGGAATAATGCAAATAGAAACTGTGCCAAGGGAAAATGTGTTTCATTGGTCAGCAGCCGAATTTTTGTGGATTTATAAAACTGGTATGATGGGTGTTGTTAGGTTGACTTAAGAGTTAGGAGCACAGCAACTATAACTGGCATTATGAGGTTTATGCAGCCACAGTGAGCCTCGGCATGCTTCAAACAAACTTGATCCTAGCTATTGTTTGACACACTTAAGGCTTAAACTTGTTGTAGCCTGCTGTAAGAACGCTGTCGTGTTGTCTTTTTGACAGTTTGTACAATTTTGTACAATCAGGCTACTCTGAGGCCCTCGTGGTGACAGGAGGAGAAAAGAGCTTCAAGAGAATTGTAATTGTATTTTGTAAATTTGAATTTCACACCTTTGCAAACCTGAGAAGAAGATGTGGCATGAAAAGGGCACTTTGAAGCATAATACTTTATCTGGTCTTCAGAACTAACCAGGAGTCAGGGCTATAGTTTGCACTAACCTTTGTTTTGTATACCTATTGTCAAATTACAGTCTGTGCGCCTGTGTGTGTGTTCAAGAGAAAAGGTGTGTGTTTGTCTGCTGTTTCAAAGACACTGTTGTTGCAGAGTTAACCTTGTCAGTGACTATTTGTATGTTTAACAGAAGTTTGAATAAAGTTCTATATATACAAAATATGAAGGGCTATGTTGCTGTGCTGTATTACCACTAGATGGCAGAAAACCCAATGATTTATCACCACCAGAGACACCACGCTGTGAATGTGTGTGAAGAACCATTAACCAGTTGAACAAACACACGTCTTTCCATCCTGTGACGATATTGTAGCTTGTTTAATTTCAATCAAAACTGCTTACAAATGTGTTTTTTAGATTCATTTAAATAAAAACTTACAAAACATAGCTTGAAACCTGGGGTCTGTATGAAATTTGTGATTGTTCGAGTAGAACAAGAAAAAAAAATACATATTTACTACACGCCATACCCGAAGAGTGCTTCCCTTCCTGCAGACGACACCCTGATTGTCTACAAGAGAAAGTTTGATTGTGTTTGCGCTGCATAAAATAACAATGCACATAAATAAAAATAAAACACAGACTTAAATAGGTAGAATACTGACTTTCAGCTGCACTTGAGCTAGAAACAAACTCCCTGTCGTGTTTACTTGTGTCCGTCGCTGCAGGATACAGCCGCTGGGGTTTACTGTTATGTTGAAGTGAGGTAGATCATTGGTTTTCAAACGTCAAGAAAAATATTAAAAGCAAAATACCCAACAGATTAAATAAGTTATGTTGCGTTGCTTTCACCAGCAAAACTACACAGAATACTTGAATACAACTACCACTACGTTTACTCATTCTACTGCTAATATAATAGTAATAAGTGCATGATCTTTGTATCTGTGTGTACCCTGTCTGCACATCTGCCTGCACATCTGCCTGCACAGCTGCCTGCACAGCTGCGTGGTTAACCTGATGCTCTATGAGGCAGTGACATTGGTTTTCTCAGACACTGGGAAAACAGATTCAGTCGCGTTGTCGATCACATTGAGCCCCCTCCTCCTGTCTTCTGGTTCGGCCGCCCTGATTGGCTGCTGCAGGGGTCCCTGAGCAGTGATAGGCCTAGGCACGGTGGGTGGCGGAGCGGTGGTGTTCTGGAGAGCGTCCGATTGGTTGAAAGAGCAGGTGCCTCCGAAGCTTCTGCACAGCGAACCCCAGTGCTGCTCGCACTGCCCGCGCAGCCGCCGACTGACCCACGACCGGACCTCGTCACCACACTTCAACAGGAAGTTCACCAGCTCCACGTACGGCCTGGAAGGACGGGCACACACGAGAATGAGATGCTGTTTGGAACGTGTGTCGGATTCCAAAACACTGTTTGTTTGTTTGTAGGCAAGATGACACAACAATGTCTGAACAGATTTCCACAAAACTTGGTGGAAGGATGCGTTACGAGTCAGGGTAGAACCCATTAAACTTTGGTGTAGATCCAGGATCTTTTTAACATTTTCACAGATTTCCCTGGGAATACGGTAGTTGATGAAAGATTTAGATAACTAATATCTAAGTGTGTGCAATTTGGTTTAGCTTGATCGAATTGGAGGGGACTGTTGGGCCTTGGTGGAGGGATGAACTTTACTGAGTTACCTGGTTAACAACGAGACTATTCTCACAGAACAGAGGATACGTCGGCTTTAAAGTCACCAACATTAAACGACCTGTTAAATATGCAGAAATTTCAATCATAAGGGAAAGGTTTAGCAACATTGATTACAGCTCAGGTGGGTTTCTCTTCACTCGTTTTTATGTGTAGTTCGATTTGTGCTTGAAAAAACTTTATGTGGAAAATACAAAAGAAATCTCTGAGAAAATTGTTTTGTGTCTGGCTGAGGTAGAGAAATTGGTTTGGTCATAAAAGCTTAGACTGGCTCTGTAATCCCAACAACACCGTGAGCTGCTGCTCATAACAGCATAATCAAATAATTGAGTCATTTCTCCTCTCAATGAACAGCAAAGATTACTGCAACTTTCACTGAGGCCTGTTTCACTGATGCTTTGGAAGTGGCCGTACAAGTTTGCTGTTTATTTGTTAACGTGTGTGTCTCTATCTCACCCTGGAGGAAACATCAGGTGGAACTGGACCAGGCTCCCCGTGGTGTCCATGTGGTCCCTCAGAGCCAGACAAAGCTGGTGTTTGGAGTAGCACTCTCTCTGCAGTGAGAACACCATCTCTTTCACCGCTGAGCACCGGCGGCTCACACAGCTGAAGCGCTGCCGCAGTCCCAGCGCCATGCACCGCAACGCATCCTTCACAAAGGACTTACCCTGGGAGGAAGAGGAGGAGGAGGAACGAGAGGAAGAATGAATGGGACGTTTCTCATGGCATATTGAGCAGAGCTGCATGTTCTGTCATTATCTCATAGACTACTATAGAAACTGACTTCTTTTTGCAACCAGTGGAGTTGCCCTCTGCTGCTCAAGACGATAAAGGTTCTGCTCTTCTGCTTTGGCTTCACTTTCCAGAACCAGAGTCGACGTCCATTGTTACATTGAGTCTTTGATTTACTACTAATCAGCTTCTCTCAACTACTTTCTCTCAACTCAAACAACAACAGCTGCTCTAGTTCTTGTCAGTCTGTTGGTTCAATATCATGTTAATAACCTTGTAGTGCACATTTGTTTAATATGCTTTTTATGTGCATATTTAAGATGCTTTCACAGGCATTGATGGATCACTGAACTGACTGGGCACAGGCCGAAGGGCCCTGGGGCCCACTGGGTCCGGGGGCCTCAGGATGAAATGACAAATTAATGTAATGACTACCAAGAAACTGAAGACCACTGAATTTAGAGATGGACGTCATGACCGCAAATGATGCCAAAGCATCTTGATTTCCCTCTAGTGGCTGGCAGCAGTATAGGTCATAAGCCTCCTCCATGTTAGCAGATGGGACATGGGTCAAACTAAAATGTCAAAGTACACGTCAAATAGATTTTTCTCAAAGATGGTTTCTGTCATGTCAGAACCAATGATGTATGTTCAAGTGTATAGAACCAGTGTGAGACGTCATGATTGACAGCTGAGACTGACTCGGGATTGGTCGAGCGCGTGTATCAGTAGGACCTCGATACCACGGCTCCACCCCCTGATCGCGACTGTGCAGACTGGCTCTAAATGCGGAAGATGGCAGTGACACAAAACTACCACAAAAAACTATATTTGAATCTCAGGGGACAGTATTGTTTGTGACTGTGTGGATCTATGTTATATATCCAGCACATAGTCACATACAGGTCCTCACTGAACATCACCCACTGTGCCTGTTCCCACTGGAGACACATTGCATCACTCTCTCACACTTCTATTCTAGTGAAGTAGACAAGCTGTTCCCTCTCTCATTTCACTCCCCCCGTCAGTTTACTCTGTGACCAGTGCCATGCATAACTATACACTGCTCACTATGCAACAAACATTCCTCACAAATGACTGTAATGACTGAGGGGATTACACCGAATACGGACATGCATCTGGATATGTCTTATCTGAATCTGCCCTTAGGTTTCAGGCGTGTTTTCAAGTATCCGAGTGTGCGGAAGGAGGTCGGACCCTCGCCGTGCTCCCCACCTGTGAGTCGTAGCGCCCGGCGTTGTGCAGCAGGGTGAGACAGATGTGGTGCAGCCCTTGGATTTCACAGGAGTTGTTGTTGAAACACTGAAAGGTCCCACAGCCGACGTCCCCTGAGCTCACCAGGCAACTCTGGATCTCCGCTGAGAGACATGGAGACAGAGGAGAGAGTCTCCCACATATTTACTGCTGTGCTGATAAATGTTGAATTCTTTCAGACGACACTGCGGAACGTCGCACATCAGGAGGACACCAGTTTAAAAGAAAGGAAATCAACAACCTTGTCATTAAGCATCTGTGACATCAACACACATGAACGGGGCCGTCTTGTTGATTTCAATTTTCTTTTCAGAGAAGCTCAAACTTGGTTTTGTTTAGAGCCAAAGCGATTAATCGATTCGCTGAAATAATCAGACAATATGAGCCTTTCACAGACACGTCGTCATCGGTGTTGATGTTTTCTGATGTGAAAACTTTTATTTTCACTTTTGTTTTCTTGTCAAATTTTCAAGTTCTACATATTTTGTTCGATTTCAGTTTTCTTTCTCTTTTTAGTTATTTATCATAAAGTTTACAGTTAAATTGTAGAATATCCAGCCTGGGTTGAGTTTGATAATGACATCTTACGAATCATGTAAATGTTTTACTCAGGATCCCAATGTCAACACAACGGCTGTGGACGCCCACTTGACTCCAGGTACAACCATAGACTAATGAAAGAGAGACCAGGGTTCTGACTGTAATCAAAACCTTTTTAGTTTATCACACTGCTTTCGTGTGAGGGCACAGAAATGAGGGTGTGTGGTAGTATTCATATTTCACAGGCTACACTGCAGCGGACAGCAGGGACCAGGGATCGTCCAGAGGAGACAGTGAGACATTAAACTGTCCAACATCAGTGATGCACAACCAGGCTTTTACTGAGCTTCAGATAGTGTTTGAACTGGTTATTTATCTGTTTGTCATATTTCAACTATTCCATTCTCTGTTTTTGATTGTTTTCTGATTGTCTGAGCACATTAATGCCACTGACCCTGAGAAGTCAACATGAGACTCATCACTTCTAGTCTGGACTCTTCATTTGCAGTTAAACTTTGACCCTCATTAGTGCCGCATTGTGTTGTTGTTGTTGTTGTTGTTGTTGTTCCTGCTGCAGTTGCGGGTCTATATGCTGTGGTTGTGGTTGCTGCAGCTCGTGCAGTGCAGCCTGCAGGCGGCTCAGCTCCGGGCCGGAGCGCTGCAGGCACGGAGGGAATGTGCTTAAACAGGATCGAGCTGCCCGGAGCAGCGCATTGAGTTACAAGCCACCGACAGAGCCGGACACCCTCTCTCTCTCTCTCTCTCTCTCTCTCTCTCTCTCTCTCTCTCTCTCTCTCTCTCTCTCTCTCTCTCTCTCTCTCTCTCTCTCCACAGCCCGGCCCGGCACGACCCGGCACGGACCGACGCACGGCCGCGGCCTGTGGCTGCAGTTTAATACAATTGCAGATTGCACAGAGTGAAAAGCAACTTTATTCTGAATGATGGAAGATGTGTCATATGGTCACTTTACTGCGCACACACAAGAATAATATCAGTATACAACTGAGACTATTATAACTATTCAATATTGATATTATATCCAAATGACATGAGAACGTATATGTTATTATCAAGGCTGCAGAATATTCATCCAGGTCACAAAGCACTTTCCTTTGCAACCTGGTTTCAACCCAGTATCTGACAGTAAAAGACTAACCACAGCCTGCAGTATGTCTGCAGATCCCTCAGCTGTGTGTGTGAACTGTGAACGCGTGCATGCAGTATGTGCATGTTGGACTCACCTGTGCTCTGCAGGGACAGTCGTCTTTTGGCCTGACTCGCATGTTTCTCCAGGACATCCTGCGGGTCCACGGTCAGCAGCTGTTGACAGACCAGCAGCAGCAGGAGAAACACCCGGACCAGGTTCACCGGCATGTCTGAGACCAGCTGAGTCTGCATGTGTTTAGTTCTGTGTGTCTAGCTGCTGTTGTCTTGTTTGTGTTGTTGGAGGGAAGTAACGGTACCAGGAGGAGGAGGAGGAGGAGGAAGAGGAGGAGGAGGAAGAGGAGAAGCGCAGCCTCGAAGAAGAGTTTCCCGCAAACAGCGTGTGCTCGGCATGAAGGCTGTTATATAGAGAGCTGGACGGAGGTGCGCGTTCACGACGGTGTGAGTGAAGGGAGCTGATGTCAGCCACCAATCACGGCGCAGCACCGTGAACGCGCAGGAAACTATAGGGCTAAAAGTTTATCATTGTTGAGAGATGAGTATTTTTTATTTGAGTGAACAGACTGATTGGAGATTGTGCTTTTTCAGGATTAGAATTACTATGGATATTATTATCACACACACACACGCACGCACGCACGCACGCAGCGCACGCACGCACGCACGCACGCACGCACGCACGCACACACACACACACCTACCTACTTTGTGAGGACCAGCAAACATGTCCTCACAATGATGGTATTGAACCAAAATTGGCCAATACATAGATAACTATAGATAATCATTCAAACACACACACACACACACACACACACACACACACACACACACACACACACACACACACACACACACACACACACACACACACATTAGATAATTGCATTCATTCAATAACTGAATGACGGATGTAGGAGAGGAAAGAGATAGAATGGGCCAAGAAAATAAATCACACACTCACAAACTCCCCAAATGTGAAAATGTTCTTTTGTGCTGAGGTCTTCCTGTTCCTCTGGGGTATGTGGGGGTACGTGAAGGTCAACCACTCAAGACATCCGCACTCAATTAACCCTCCACCCAGTGTGCGTGTGTGTGTGTGTGTGTGTGTGTGTGTGTGTGTGTGTGTGTGTGTGTGTGTGTGTCGTGTGCGTGTGTGCGTGTGTTTGAGGGTTAGCAGCTGCTTTCTTGGCAGAGAGACGTGCAGCGAGGAACGTCTCACACTGAAACAGAGAGCAGGAGAATGTGAAGAGGCTCAGGTTTGCCAGATTGTTGGAGAGCGTCATTCCTGTAAACTTTCATTTTACAGGAATGACTTACATCATGTTATTCTAACGTACTTTTATAAATAAATAAGTTATGCCTTCAACATATCCATGTTTTACCACTTTCTAACAGGGCATCATTTATGAGATGTACCTAATGGGTCTTATAATTCAATTGCATACTATAATATAAATTTTAAGTTATCTATTCGGGAAAAAAGTTGGGTCTTCAGGTTGTTTAAAATGTGTTTGACCTCTTTACTCTAATCTTGCAATGTTAAAGAAAGGGAAATGGCTACTTCCCTGACCCATGGCACATCCTTCCTACAAGTTCCGTGGTAATCCATCCCGTGGTTTTTCTGTAATACTCCTAAAAAACAAACCAACAATCAAACGAGCAAGCAAACAAATACAGGGGAAAATATCCCCCCTTGGCGGACGTAACTAAAATCTATGCACACTGGTTATTAAATCTGAATTGTAATTATGAAGGTATAACATATAATGTTAACTATGTTCACCAATTCAGTTCTGCAGATGAGGCTGACTGGAAAATCGTTTGTGCATTAGAACAAATTGAAAGCTCGATTTGACCTTATGTTGCTGTTGGATGAGAAGTTCAATGTAAGTTATTTTCAATTAATCATCTGGGCACCATTAATGGGTGTAATCGATTTCATGGTAATACAGCCCAAAAAGTTTTTGAGACCTTTCAGTCCAAACCACAAACGTGAAAATAGCTAAATGTCGTTAATTGAAATGTGTCTTTACAAATACACACACACACACTTTTCACATTTTAAAATCGGTTGGAGGGCTTTTTTTTGTTTTCTTTCCGCAACCTTTCCCGCTCATTCTGCTTCAAAACAACATCCCACAGCTTCCCTCGCACAACCCCTGGTGACCACCCACACAATGACCCTTCACCCGGACACCAAACACACACTATTACTCAAACAGACACACTCACATGCCCAAAGCGGCACACTAGTGTACATGGACAACACTGTGCATACAGCGCACACGTGGGACCCTCTTGCACTCTTGTTGTAAACAATATTGTACACGTCGCCCTCTGTGTGTGTGTGTGTGTGTGTGTGGACATATAGATCAAAGTCATAAGTATCTGCTTTGTGATAACTGATCCGAGGAGGAAGTGTTACCACAGCTTTTGGGTTTGTACACACTGTCCTCACATGACTGAACCCTGAAGTGCTCAGTTCACCAGTTTGTATTGTAAGATGCAAAACTTTGGACAACTTGACTTCAAAGCTGATCCCTAACCCTAACCCTGTCCATTAACAAAAACTATATAAGGATCAATAAATGTATTTATTTTTGACACAGTTGCTGCTCAAAAGCATCAGTCATTTGGTCAAAGGTAGCTTCAATGAAACAAGGTCGTGGTGATGTCTACAGATCATTAAAGAGTCTCCAGGACTTTCTCTTTGAAAAGCTGCTGCTGAGTTTTGATGCTTGAAGCGACAGTTTATGTATCATTGGTGTCATGTAAATTATTTTATAAAGTTATAAGTTAGTTATAAAACACAGTATTCATTTGTATCTTATTTGATAACAAGATTATTATTAATTAATAACTTAATAAGACTTTTGCATTTCATTTATCGATCAGTAAATGGTCAAAGGTCACTGAATAATTAAATAAACTCATCCATCAATTATATTCTAAACTTCAAAGCTCCATGGTTGGACGCAAACACACACGTGGCATTGCATTTACAGACACATAATATTTGTGTTAACATATAGACCCGTCTGCTGCCAATAACAAGGAGTTAAATCAATATAGTTGTGCAATGTGTGATGCTGCGCACAAAAACACTTACAACTGACTGAGGTCTAAGCCTGGATTGATTGAGGCTTTGAGAAAATACAAATAAAGTTCCAAAGAATCAAAAAATAAATCAAAACATTAAACTACTACAACTACATTAAACTAAATTTTGCAGCCCGATACAGGAACAACACTTTACAGGTGAAAAACTGTTTAAGGTCAATGTGTAAGACTTACATTGCATAAAAATGGTTTAAAGTGAAGGGCTGGTGGTATCTCTGACAAAACAGATCGAAAACAATAGCTGGTTGACAATTGCCTTGTAGCTGATGCAGTAGATACGACATCAGTGAGATCACTCTTTGCAGCTTCAGACTGTTAACCTCATGTAGTAATACAGCTGCTATTTGTTCTGCAGATGGGTCATGTACTGTAGTAGTGGCAGCAACAGCAAAACAGTAAAGAGGTTTTTCTTCAAAATATCAATGCTGAATACTGCTGGATTCTGCAAATCAAGAACAACAACCCCACCTGGTGGTAGTGTTTTGCAATTCTGGGCTCTCCTCTGTTTTCACTTCAGCAAAAACAAAGTTATTGACACCACTCAGAGGAAATGATTGACTGTGTGTCTGTCTTTTCACAGAGTATCAGAATATCTTTAATGATAAAAGCCCAAAAGTTAAAAAAAGGATACAATAAAGAAACAGAAGACAGAGAGGAACTTGATATCAACTGTGTTTACTAAAGAAGAGATGCACAAATACTACTACATACTAGAAACACGCACAAAAAAGGAAACCTGAACAACATAGCTTCACATGAATTTCTTTCAATAATCCAATGTGAGATTTGCTAGGAGCCTGTAGACACGTGTCTAAGTAGTTGGAGGGAACCTGCTGGATCTTCTAATCCTCCAAACTGGAAATAAAACATTCCACTGACTTCAGTTCTCAGTCTGAATCAGAACAGACAAATATGAAAGCTTAGAGTCAAAATCATTTTGGCAAATACAAAAACAATCAGTGTGAAATTTATAATATATAACACTCAAATTAAAATCTTGCCGATGTCACACATAAAAAAAAACGTGAGCAAATTATTCAAAACACAGTAGTCCAGGTTTGTGCAGTGTCAGTGTAACTTCTCCAGCTGTATCTTCATGCAGGAGACGAGCGATGAAACAACCCCTGATGCTTTTTTGAACATTTTGAACACAGCAACATTCCTGACTCCCTGAATTAGACAACATAGCAGGAAACCACCTCATCCTCCTCCACTCCCTGTGATGCTGCACCTTTCAAAGGGCTAACACAGCCATACTACATTGCATGTAGATCAGCATATATGCCTGCAGTGAGAGGGAATACAGATTTCTTTACTGTATCTCTGAAGTGTTCTCGAGACCGTTCTTGAGTTTTTTTTTAACCGGACCTCAGGGGGTTTTGGGGCCCGATGCAGACGGGGCCTCCTGCGGTTCTGTCGGTTCACACGGTGCAGAGTTAGAACTTGAGGTGTTCTCCTCCTTCCTGTCCCCTGACAGGAAATCATGGATGGCTGTTTCTATGTGTGGTCGGAAAGTGTGGTTCATTTTGGGGTCCACAACCTGCGTGATGATCCTGTCAACACCGGACTCCAACATACCCGATCTAAAAACAAACAAACAAACAGGATTTACATCAATAAATGTAATGATAATGATTGAGGATTTTGCTATTTGCATTCTGACTAGACCAGCAACGGTTGCTCTATTGATCAAGAGGTCAAAACTAATTTCATAAGCAACAGTACTTGGGGAAGAAAATACATATATTAACTGATTGTTTTAAAGCGAAAACACCATAATCCATACTCATTGAAAACATGTAAACAAGACATTTGAAGACGTCAGTTTATGAAAGAGATTTTCCCACTGTTTTCTGATGTTGTATAGACCAAATGATTATGTGATAATAGAAAATAATCAACTAATTAACCAATATAATAAATAACAACTGATCAGAGTTCTACTTCCAACCATCCTAATCTTTACTCTTTTGGGCATTCCCCAATCTGTGGACTAGTGTGTAAAGTGAATAGAATTATTCTAATATATTCTAAATTCAGAAAGAACATTGTTATTTCTTTACACTGTGAACTGGACATTAAATAAGTCAAAGCCTGAAGGTCCCACTCACTGAACAACACTTTGCCTCAGTCCATTCCTCATCTGGTTCTTGTTGTTGGTTGGGTTCCAGTCTTGCGTGCTCAGGTGCGACGTGACAAAGTTGTCCACTTTTTGTCGCAGGTTCTGATAGGCAGGCTGGGAGCAATGACAGTGACAACATTGTTAAGACAAAGCAGCCAGAAGCAAAAGTTTAGCAACCCCTGGGGCGAATGGCATTGGGTTAATTTTTAAGAAATAAGTTGCAAATACAAACAAGACATAAAAAATGAGAGAAAATAGACTTTCTGCAATTGTTTTACTTTTAATTTTGTGAATTTAGAAACGTTGGGAAGTCGGTTAATATCAACACCACAGCTTGCAAACACAGTGAAGTCCACTCAGGGTATTTCTGTTCTTGGAGTCAGGAGGTTTCCATCACTCTTCATGCAGATCACTTCTCTTTTGGGTTGTTTTACACAAGATCCACAGATCACACATGTTCAATGCTATAGATCAACGTGGATGCTCAGGTTTAACTGCCTGTTTTCAGTTTCCTGATTGATTGAGTGACATTAGCTGATAATCAGTGGAATCCATCCATCCCCTGAACATGTAGTGTTACCTGCTCCTCACTCACCAGGGCTGGATATTTCCAACTTGCATGTGCCACAGCCAAAATGAGGCCATGAAACCCATTGATAGGTTTTGAATTTACTTTATTGACCCTTTTCCACTTAAGAAACCCATCAACAAATATGTAAACAACAACATATTTAGAAACATCCCGGAGACTTTAGCACACAGCTCCACTTCAACAATAAGACAGACTGGGAAATCATCCTGTATCTTATATTTGATCTAAATTATACTAACAATGAAGATAATATTCAAATTAACGGGTTAATCAAAGAGTGGATCTAAACATGCTAACATTAGCTTGTAGTCTGGCTGAAGTTAGCTGCCTTACCTTCGTATCGACGTCGGCCAGACAGTCCCGGCGGAACTCGTCGAACAGCCCCCGGTTCTTCAGGTGCTCCACGATCATGGCGATGAGCTGCGGGTCTCCCGGGGGGAGGTTGGACGGACCCTCCGCCATGTCAAACACACCCGGGACGCGCTGCTTGAAACGTGAGCTACACGAGAAGCTAGTTTAGCTTAGCGAGGCTGTGGCGGTTACAAGAAGAAGCGACGGATTCTATCAACTCTCTGACAAACAGCGGGTGGAGTTAGCGTTCCGCCTTGGTGTCAGGCGCTAGCTGAGAAACGGTAGACGCTGCACTAGAAATTAAGTGCTCAAACCCTCACATTTCACGCATGCGCGTTGGGGATGTAACCCGGAAGTACTTCATTCAATGGTTGTCGCGGAGTCGGAGGGAAAAACGTTAGCATGCGATGAAATAACGTAACTTACAGAATAAAACAATTAAAAAAACTCAGACTATACCATCTGAATAGAGGAAGTTCTCCAGGCGAGGGGAAGGAGCTCCGCTAGTTTCCGCAGGTCTTGGTTTAGCCTGGAGTATCCGCGCTGAAGGTAACGCTAACTAGCTTATGGCTGCTAACATTGACTAACTGATAACTGCTACTAAAGCTCACAAGTACAGATTTTCAAATGCCACCAACGTGCAGCAGTAAATTGCTGCGGACCCACAACAACCCTGTGACAATGGACTGCGGGTTTGCATGTGTGTTAATTAGCTCGCTATCGTTGGGTCCAGCTGTCCGATCCTATAAATAACAGCATGTTGAGTTCAAGCGATCGGACTGGACCGTGCGTACACATGCGGGATTGACCAATAGCGTGTGTGAACAGGTTCTGTGTCAGAAGCTGCATGGATATTGTTTCATCTTATAGGTTAATCCAATTATTGTTTGTTTTTGCTCGGACAGAATCATAGGTATTCATTATCCTGCTTTGAGCCACACACTGACCTTCTCTCTTAAGTTTGGTTGCATGCACAAATACTTGTTTACAAAACCTATGATCACAGAGGAATCCTTGCAAGACTGTGAGAACTTCACATTGCAACTACCTCTGAAATGTTGCGTAGAAAATGGCAAAGAAGGATATAGAATCATCACTGCTTCAGAGTAATAGACATGTCATGTGTAATAATGTATAATATTTCACTGACATTTCTCCTGCTTGTTGTAGATGAGTGGTGCCTCAGATGCCAACAAAGAGTTTACGGAGCAGCTGCGGCTGCAGGAGCTCTACGGCCAGAAAACCGGGGCCGGCCCTGACCCCTACACCTACACCGACCCAGAGGACGGGACTCCTTACGACTGGGACCCTGAGAAGAAGGCCTGGTTCCCTAAAGTATGAACATCGCTACCTCTCGGTTTATGTTTTCCCACAGTACATTTCATCTAAAGCCTCTAAAGCCCTGCATGTCTGCTCCCTCTTGCTGCATTTTTTTCTTATTGTGGCTGCAGCTTTCTAAACACTGGTACGTACAGTACTGTGCAAGAGTCAATGAAAGTTGCGTGAGGGTGTTTCCAAAAATAATGACTTGAATAGTGTTTTATTTATCTCATTTATGTAATTTATACAAAGAAAACGTCAACATTGCTGTTTAATCATCACCAGCCCCCCTAGCTACACTACTCACAGTCTTTCAAGGTACTTGGCTGCTAGTTTGATGCTGTGTCAGTGTCTTCTGTTTTGTGTAATCCACAGCGTTGAGATTGAGGCTCTGTGCTGGTTGCAGGGCCCTTTGTTTGTCTTGTGTTGCTGTCGATTGAATTTGGGAGTGATCATATGCTTCCCTGCTGCTACTACGTGATGGATAGGATTGTAAAATTTAAAGGTCCTGAAACATGTAGTAGAAAAATACATTTATTTTTATCATAATTTGTTATTAATGGTATGAAGGTTTTGCTTATCGAACATCTGTCAGTGATGAATGCACTACTGAAGGTTTTGGGCCTTTTAAAGCAATAACCTTGAACAGTTCTATAATTTGTGGCAAAGAGCCAGTTTCCGTGTTAATGTTAAGCAGGTTTGCTTTTTTCCCCTAGATAACAGAGGACTTCATCGCAGCCTACCAGGCCAACTACGGCTTCACTAAGGATGGAGAACAGGATCCAAACAATGCTGCAGTGAGCAGCACTGGTCCAGCAGCCCCTAAAACAGACAGCAAGCCCTCAGAAAAGCAGAAAGCAGGAGATGCCACTCAGAATCCAGACGAAGAAGACACTGCAGCCAAGGAGAAAGGGGAGAAGAGGAAAGCAGAGCAAGGTAAAGTGATATTTATACACAGACGTGAAGGAAAGCAGTGCAAATTGAAGTTCTAGTTTTTTTAAGATGTACGCTTATTGGTGTATAATTTCTCCTTTCTCCCCATCTAAAATACCAATTATGTTTAGTTTTGGATAAAGATGTAAATGTATAATTTCAAAGTTTAAGTTTGAAGGCTTTTCCCCTTTTTCTGCACATGTAGGATGGTTTGATATTGATGACAACAAAAACACCAACGTGTATGTGTCAGGTGAGTCTCGCTAACATTTTTTCCTCATTGTCAAGAAGGCATTCGTCCAAAGACTGTTTATCCAATCTCTGTCTTCTTCTCTCCTCATCTCCTTTCCGTAGGTCTGCCCCCCGACATCAGCAACGAAGAGTTCGCCGAACTAATGACTAAGTGTGGAATTGTGATGCGGGATCCCATTACTGAGGAGTACAAGGTCAAACTCTACAAGGACAAAGAAGGAAATCTGAAGGGAGATGGCCTCTGCTGCTACCTCAAGGTTAGTCTTTTAGTTTCCACTTCCTCCTTTCCACGTTTGTTCGCATGATGGGGAATTCATCCTTTGCCCATCTGCATCGGCACGTGTTAGAATATGTAAATACACCCAATGTTAAACAGAAGTACTTGTTAGTCTGTCTGTTTTTGGACTGTACTGTATCTGGCCTTAAACTCACACACTTTCCATTAAATGCAGTAAAAAGGAATTTAGTGACATGACTCTCATGCACTTTCCGATGCTTTTGGTCCAAATAGATTTTGGCAACAAAAAAAAGTCAATAAGCAATATTAGCTTTAATGTGTATTCCTCTGTCTGACCAGCGTGTGTGTGTGTGTGTGTGTGTGTGTGATTTTCTGCAGAAGGAGTCGGTGGCATTGGCTATGCGTCTGATTGACGAGTCCGAGGTCAGAGGTTACCGACTCCATGTGGAAGCCGCACAGTTCGAGCTGAAAGGCCAGTACGACGCCAGTAAGAAGAAGAAGAAGAACAAAGATTATAAGAAGAAGATGCAGCAGCAACAGAAGTAAAGTCGGCTCCCTGTTCATTTTTATTCAACCTCCCACTTGCAGAGATCATCTTCACAAATAAAGACATATGACTGAGCATTTCTATCTGGTTCCTGTTTGTCTTTGTCTGTGTAGACAGTTGGACTGGAGGCCAGAGAAGAAAGGAGAATTGAGAAAGAGGCATGAAAAAGTTGTCATCATCAGGAACATGTTCCATCCCAGTGACTTTGAGGTACGGAGAAGAACACACATGCAACCACACATACTGTCTGTTGTGTGTGTAAATCTCTGTGATCTCGGCCTCTTTTAGGAAGATCCACTGGTGCTGAATGAGTATCGTGACGATCTGCGGTCTGAGTGTGAGAAGTTCGGGGAGGTGAAGAAGGTCATCCTCTTTGACGTGAGTTGAATGTCGTTAGTGATGTCTCAAAGTCATGAGATGCTGTCAGACATGCACTGATCTCCGGACACTTCCATGAAAAGGGTTGATGTGCTGTGAACAAAAAGACTTGATCTCCGCAGCTGAATTTATACGTCAAGTCCGGCCTCCTGCGTGTTTTTCATATGTGAAAGGCAAACACCTGAAAATGTCTGGATCCTATTTGACAGACATTTTCCGGAGTTTGTGTTTGAAAATGGCTATAGTAGAAGGTTTTGAATTTCCTATCAATGGCATCAACACAGAGCCTGTACATGGTTGTGATTGTTTGTGCTGCAGAGACACCCAGATGGCGTGGCATCAATCGCGTTCAAGGAGCCCGAACAAGCCGATGCATGCATTGCGTCGTTCAATGGTCGCTGGTTTGGAGGAAAGCAGCTGTCTGCCGAGCTTTGGGATGGAACGACAGACTATCAGGTACACCAACCAAAACTACAAATATCAGAAATACTTTGAGATTCAAGAGGGGAGGCACAGCCAAGCTCATAAAATAAGGTTAACCGCAACTTTGGGGAAAAATACGGCCACTGTCTGTGTTAAGGATTGCGATGCCGAATCACTGAAGTTCTCTACCTCCGGCAAGAAGTCATGTTCATTCTTTTTGCGCAGGTGGAAGAGACGACACGAGAGCGAGAGGAGCGACTGAAGGGCTGGTCAACTTTCCTGGAGACGGACGAACAAGGCAAGAAGAACAGCACCACCACCAAACCTGCAGAGATGGACACTGCCACAGAACCTACAGAGCCCTCCGACCCAGCGGAGCCCAAACAGCACCCGGTGACAGCAGAGCCCAAACAGCACCCGGAGACAGCAGAGCCCAAACAGCACCCGGAGACAGCAGAGCCCAAACAGCACCAGGAGAAAGCGGAGCCCAAACAGCACCAGGAGAAAGCGGAGCCCAAACAGCACCAGGAGAAAGCGGAGCCCAAACAGCACCAGGAGAAAGCGGAGCCCAAACAGCACCAGGAGAAAGCGGAGCCCAAACAGCACCAGGAGAAAGCGGAGCCCAAACAGCACCCGGAGAAAGCGGAGCCCAAACAGAACCCGGAGAAAGCGGAGCCCAAACAGAACCCGGGGACAGAACCACAACCGGAGAAGGACCTGGACTCCACAGACAGCAGCATGGCAGGAAGCGATGATGAAGAAGCTTAGTTATTTACATGCACAACTTTGGTCTCCATGGCAGCCAAGTAGGACAATTGAGCTTGAGTGGACTGCTGAAAATGTCTGTGTCGATCAGGGGAGGAGCAATGTGGACAGTATGAGCTGTTTTGTTATGTAGAATAATAAAATAATGATTTTTCTCCTGTTATCGTTTTGGTTTGTATTGTAGTTAGACCTGCATTGTATAAGATGGTTTTCCTTAAACACACAACGCCCCTTTATTTCAGTTTGCTCACAGTACTGTGACCCTGAAATATCTATGAATTACAGAAGATAAGTGTATGAGCTTGAAACTTGTTGGATTTGAATTGTAGGAGGTGTTTTAGCTTCTGTTTATTACATTTATTTAAAATAACAGTAATATACTCGGATTTGTTCTAGATCATCTGCTCTTTATCCTTCCTCACCACTAGATAGCGCTGTAATCCAGCTTTTTCCTCTCTTGGTTGGTGAGACCTGTTCTTATAGAACAGTAGATTTGACTGGGAGGTCACTTTAGTACCAGAACAGAATTGATTGTTTAAGCAGCAGTTTTAAAGCCCAAAATATTTTCGCAGAAAACATCTTCTGTTTTCCTGACTCCTGATATTAAAGTCGTTTCAACATGACATGTATTTCATGTGGTTGAAACATACTAAACATGGCTCACATACTGTTTTCTCAAGAATAATCTTTATTTATTTGTAACGTAAATTATCATTAACATTTAACTTTTCTTTAATTTTGTAGTATTGTACTCCACTACTACTATTACTACTGCCACTATTACTTCACAGCTGTTGTTACATGTCACTGTGCAGATTCGGATTAGTAATATACATCGTTAGGTATTGAAACTTTGCCCCACTTACCCATTGTAATATTAAAGTGAGACCTTCTCATTATCACATCAATAACTAGAATGGTACTAAGTGAAACTCAAACCTCCACAAGGCCAAACAATCCAACACATGATTGTTTTGTTCTTACAGTAGAAATATAAAAGTAGAGGTCTGACATAAATGATTCATTCTTTAGCTTATAAAACATGGTTAAGAGGAAGAAAATGGATCCACTGATCTGCATCTACATCAACATTCAATGAGTTCCTCTCAGGCCCAGGCCTCATCACTCAACTGAGTTTGGGGGAAATTGATTTGGTAGTTTTTGTGTAACCCTGAAAACAAACAGACATGGGATGAAAACACAGCCTCCTTGTCCAAGGTAAGACAAACATATAAAATGTATTGGCCCAAACCAGGTTTTGAACTAAGGGCCTTTTGCAGTGAGGTGACAACCACTATTCTAAAATGGCTAATTCTGCATGATAAACACTTATGTTAAGTATATTTCTATACTTGTCATAGAGCTGATGCCAGAACTCTTCTTGTAACAGTACTTTTCCACTGTGCTATTGCCGACATTTAAAATCGAAAAAACCCGATTTGTGTCATTTTTACACAAACTCACACCAGAAGCATCCTTTGTGATCTATAACATCCTACTGCATTATTAAGTTTTCTCATTCAGGGAGAATCTATGGTGCGCAATCAACCTTCTGGGTGTGTTTTCCTGCAGCTGCTCTGGCTGTAACTGAAAGTGCAGCTGCAGGCTTGACTTGGTCTTCTTCGCAAATGAGTTCCCTGATCCCAGTTGTGCTAACCCGGATAAATGAAGCCTTAAAACACGTCATGTGTAAATGAGGGTACATTGTACAGAGAGATTCAGGAACACAATACTTGATTTTGAACACTGTGTTCTCAGTTTTAACAATAAACTTCAGGCTGCAACATAGTTTACAAGCGATGCAACAACAGTGCGAGTCAACACAGAGGTGCGGACAGAGAGAGATATGGGATAAGAGCAGCAGCCGAGGAGGAAATGGACAGAGCATGTGAGGGGAGGGTCTGTGTTTGTGTGTGTGTGTGTGTGCTCTGTTCCCTGGAGTCCACCCTGGAGATCGCTTGGGAAAAAGACCTCTAGGTCTGCCTGAGGTCTGACGTACAGCCAAGAAAAGCAAGACTAAAATAGAAGGAGGGAGAGAGAGAGAGAGAAAGAGAGAGAGGGAAGATGGAGAGGGCGTGAGAGGAGGAAGGTGGAGCCAAAAAGATGGAGAAAGAGAGTGGACAAAGAGCTTTGTATCTGAGTAGAATATGTATGGAAAATAAAAACATTCACATGGTGTTTCCCTGACACACACACACACACACACACACACACACACACACACACACACACACACACACACACACACACACAGTGCTGATTGGAACCACATGTTGACAGAGAAAATAATGGGAAACTGTGAATTGTTTGATTTGTTTTCCCTCCTTGTTGCTTTGGGATGGGGAGCGGGGGCGAGGAGGCGGGGGTGGAAGGTGTCCGTGACGATAGATGATGATCAGTCATGGGAAATTCCAGCACATAGATGTGTCCCTGCGCGGCATAGACAGGTCCGGTCCATTAACAGTATGCACAAGGGTTGGGGTGGGGGGACTTTGGACTGTGTGAACTAGGAACATGAGCGAGGGTGGGGAGGGTGACCACAAAAGTCAGCACACAGAGTTTAACTGGTGGTTCTGCCGATAGTACTGCTGACCAGTCTTCTCTATCCTGTGCCTCTCTGTTTCCCACACCCACATAAATAACACACTTTTACAGATCCCGTGCAACAGACCCAAAAGCATCTGCTATCTTAATGACCAGATTCAATTAACTTTTTAATAGAACACAGAAAGTAACACAACACCTGTTTGCACTGCATCAGCGAGGACAATGACATCTGAAGGGCACGCGAGGCAAACAGATTTGGTTCTGTCAAGGAAAACACAAAACTTATACAAACATACATATAGACAGTGTGCGACATGAATCACCACGACACAATCAAAGGAGTCAAAGCATGAAAACAACTCATTATTCTTTCCTTCTCTGAGTCTCAGGGCAGCAGAGTGACTGATGAGACGTGACAGGCTGAGGACCGCCACCTGTGCATGACAGCAAACATGCACTATAGAGGACAGCATGTTTTCTTTGTGTGTGTGCGTGTGTGTGTGTTTCAGGGAAAGACTGTAACGCTTGTTCCTAATAACAGAAAAATGCATAAAGGGAAACATAGAGGAAGAGGAGGGGAAATGAGTGAGAGGGAGCAGAGTGAGGTGAAGGTGAAAGTGAGGCTGATTCGCTGCAGATGCTGCAGTCAGCTGCCGCTGAGGGGCCCATGAGCAAAGCAATTTTAGTCTCCTCACTGTCAGTCTTGTTTTGGTTGGATAAAGCTTTCCTGGTTAAGAAGAGGGCGCACATTTAGATGTATTTATGTAAAATCACTTGTTTTTTGTTTGTTTTTTAAAACTTTCTGCAGATCATGATAGCTTCATCGTTTGATATTGTGATGTATTGTTTTGATAGTTTTTTTCCAATGCAAAAACAATAAAAAGCTCAGATGGCACTCAGTAGAGCACATACCTCCACCAGGGCCCAACAGTCCCCTAAAGAAACCACATTTAAATTCACTAGATCCAGATTTTTATTTGAATCTGCACCAAATCGCACACACCCATAAATACAAGTCCTCCAAGAATGCCTGATTTTTTCCATCATGATCCAGGAATTGTTCTCTGAGAACAATCTCGCAATGACAACAAAAGTCCTGGATCTGCTCCCTGATCCTGACCGTTTCGTGGTAATCCATGTAATCAAGAATACGATAACACCAATAAAGTATGGAGGATAAAAACAATCATAGAATAGATTTTAAAAGCTAAAATAACAATAGAAAATACTATAAATAGAAGAAAATACATACACGAATATTATTAACAGGTAGGTAAAATTAGATATAGTTTAAATACTTCATCTACAGCCAGGCTAAAGAGCTTTTAAGATTCCACACAGAAATATAACATCTAGAAGCTGTTTTTGATCTATTGCTCTGCCTGCAGCACAAATCAGAGCCCAAACCGAAAAGTATATTTAGGTAACAGGGTTGGCAGAATTGGGTGATAACTATGAGAAACCCTATTCACCCAAAAGTTGTAATGCAATTCAGTTTATGCATTTAATATTATGTACAGCCTCAAGGTCTAAAGAAAGATAGCGAGTTGTTATTAAATTGACATTTTCTGAAGGTGTTTCCTCCACATTAACAAACTAGTGGCACACAGAGCTCATAAGGCCGAACAATCCTACAGGTGATTGTCCAGCTCTTATAGTGGAAACACAAACGGAGGTGGTCTTACAACTTTAATTATTGATTTGTCACAAAACATACTTAAAGAAAATGGAACAATAATCCTGGTTCCACCCATTAATCCACAGCAGCACTAACATTTAATGGTTTCCTCCGAGGCCCAGGCCCCATCTCTGTACACCATGTTTGGTGGAGATCAGTACAGCAGCTTTTGCATAATTGTGCAAACAAACACACCAGCAAATAAACAAACACGGCTGTAAACATAACCTCCTTGGTGGATGTAACCGAGGAGACATGTGGATAAACTATTGCAGTTGAGAAGGAAGAAAAGGTATCAGGGCTGCAGGATGTGCAGGGTTTTCTGGACGTGCGCAGGGTGTCGCCCACTTATTTCGGCCAAGACAACAACCATGTGAATGTTGTTGGAGACATGACCACATGTCTCTTTCTCTCTCTGGCTATGTGCTGTGTTCTCCCGTGGGAAGCCTGGTGCTGTATCCTGTTTGTCGGATGACTTCTCCCTCCTTTTTTACACTGGAACTATGGCTGTAACACATAAACAGTTTTAAGAGGACACTGCATGACTGGAATCCACTGGAAACTTTAACTTTCCTAAAAAAAAAAAAAAGATTTCAACCCTAAAGTTTGTCCGTTTACCTCATGGAGATTTCTATCCCATAACCTGTGCACGTAACATACACTCACACTTTTACTTGAACAAGCATTTATAGTCATTTGGGTCTGTATATGAGTTTTTCATGCCCCTGGTCTTAAAACATGCCCAACAGCATTAATTTACAAAATGCCCTTTCCCCAAATTTAATGGTCCGTATTCTAATTAATATTTTCCTCATCAGGTCAGTATTTAATGAAGCCAGAGAGCGAATTAAAAAAGCTGTAACCTCTTGGTGTTGTATATCTGAGCACTACAACAGCGTCTCTGTTTTTCCCCTGAGTTGGAATCATAACTCTGACTCTCATTATGTCTCCTCAGCTTTAACACTGCGCCTCAGGCCCCTCAGTTGTTATTTTAAATCTTTGCTAATTGTCAGACTCTGGCTCGGTTTCTTTCCTTCACCTTGTGAAATCCAGTTCATGCAATTTACGTGTACAGTGTGTCCTGAGTGTGTGTGTGTGTGTGTGTGTGTGTGTGTGTGTGTGTGTGTGTGTGGGGGGGGCTTTATTGGCTGGCGCTATCAATGCATTGAGGGCATGGTTGTGTAAACAGAGTGAAGTCACATGCAGGGATCGCTTCCACTTTCCTTTTACATGAATAATATTATTGTAAACTATCTGTGACCTAACCTTTTCTGCCATAACTCTCCTCCTGACTAAAAACACATGTGGTCGGTTTTGGGGAAGGCGGCCGCCGCTCGAACGCTGGGTTGCTGATGGATAGCATCACGGACCCCCGGTGTGAAAGTGGCAGATTAGAGTAACTCTGGGTTCTCGTAAAGTTTGAGCCTTTGCTGCGTTTTAGCTTCTGGTCATGAAAACAATGCCATTAAATTCTCCCTTATGAGTTTACTTTTTCATAATTGACCATTGTAATCGTTTTCTCCAAGCCTCTCTTTCAATTTGGACATTTGTCAGTACTCGTGCGAACAAATGGATGAGCTATGGTGTTTGTGTGCATGTTGTGTAAAAAGTATTTTCATTAAAACGGGGAAATAGAGAGAGAGTGAGTGTGTATGTGTGTGAAGTGACAGCGATGGTGGGTGAGGGCCTGATTTCGAGGTCAGACAGGAAATGCCTGTGCAGATGGAACACTAATGTGGACACACTGAGAACGGTTCACAGGAAGTGGCCCGCTCTGCAGCTGCGTGTGTGTGTGTATTTATATGTGTGCTTGTGATTAGCAGCATCAGTCAATGGAGGGATGCAGTAACAGTCCCCTGACGTGGGTGGCATCATACACCACTTCATCCGAAAAGTGTCTCTTCACCTGATTTATTTATAGACAGAGGAGAATTACTGTCAAATTATTAGTATTTATCTAGAATAATTTCAGTTTTGAGATATTTTGTTCCATGACAACAAATCCACAATCTTGCAGAAGTATCATTTGCAACTAAAATGAAATGAATATTGTTTTTTACCATGAAAACTCAAACCCCACACGGAGTCAGAAGTTGAGTCGCGCAGTTAGTGAAATTATTTTTGGCTGCAGGAAACAAGAAAAACTACGAAACTGAGATATGCCCTCGCTGAAAAAACATGACCACACTTCAGGAACTTGAGCTAATCCTTCTTCTCTTGTGGGCCAATGGAACGGTTCTAGCTCTCCTATGACACTTTGGCATGGAGGAGCATCGGGATCGAACCACCAACCTTCAAGATAGTGGACAACCCGCTCTACACCAGAGCAACAGCCGCCCTTTTTTCACCATGTATGAGTTGGATGATGGATTTCCAGAAAATGTCCTTTTCCCATGCAAAATAATTTCAAATACAATTTTTAGATTTCTTTCTAAAATGTTCAGTTTATCTTTTACTCTCTTTAGCAAACTGTTTCCTGAGACTTGTTGTGCAGCAGCATGATCCACGTGTTTTTTTAAGTACCTCATTTGCTGCTACACTAGAACGACTCTTTGGCTCGCACATCTAATATAAAGTAGTTTGCTGGCTCCCTGTACTATGGGAGCCCCAGTTCAGCAGATAATGTGTTGTAAATAGATTTTATAATTTTAAAATTCATCATCTTAATAACACAAGCTTGATTCAGATTCGGGTTCATGTCAACTCTGTAGACATTTCTCATTTTTGTAATAGACCCAAACGTGGGGCACTTGTGCAGGAAACCATATGAGGGGCCTGTTTACCAGTGGGGCAACGGGGAATTCCCTTCTCCTCTTCAGTTGAACTATTCAGCAAGAGGAGAAATGCTTAAAGACATTACACGTCACAGATCTTTATATAAACTGACTAATAAGTATCTGCTCCATATATCTGCAGCATAGACAAGTACACACGTAAAGATATTCAGATTAGATTTTATGATTTCAGACTTCAGATAAAACAATACCAACACTTTTTCATTATCTCTATCAAGGGGTTTATGTTTTTGCGCCTGTCTATTGATTTGTTTGTATGTCAGCAGGATTACACAAAAACTACAGAACGTATTTACATTACACTTAACATTGGAAGGGTGGGACAAAGGGGGGGGATCAAGGAATTATTATCCACTTTCTTTAATGTTGTGTTTTTTTTTACATTTTCACAGATTTCCCAGGAAACAATGCATGGATCTTGATATTTAGGTGAGATCATGATTTCATGATCTGCACTGTTTTGTTGGCGTAGCTATACAGCGTGATTGAATGTAAAGGGACTGCTGGGCTTTGGTGGAGGTATATGCGCTCTACTGAGTGCTATTCAGAATCTCTGATAAACCCCAAAAATCACTGATAGTCAATCAAATTTTGTTTTAAAGAAAGCATCATATTTTTACTTTAATTTACCCGGTCGGAGGACACGTTTTAAAGATACCCTCACACAGACACACTAAAAACCTTCCCTCGCTCGGTCACCACTTTGATTGACAGACAGACAGGTAAACCACAGGGCATTCCACGGCTGCTCAGGTGTGTGTGTGTGTGTGTGTGTGTGTGGTAGCCTCATCACTATTCATCAGGATCCGCCGTATTTGCGTCTCATCTGCATACCGGTCCAACAGGGAACAGATTAGCATTAGAGAGAGAGAGAGAGAGGAAGATGGAGGGAAGTAGAATCACTTTAATTTTTAACAAGATGATATGAAGGAGACACAAAGACCCAAGTACTGCTGCTGCTGACGCAGCCAGAGAGGGGGGGGGGAATAGAGAGGGTGGGGTTGGATGTGTGTGTGTGTGTTGGGGGTATAGACAGCTACACCAAGAGGTAAGATGATGAGGAGCACCGCTGCCATCAATCATAAGAGAGTGAGGCTTGTGGAAATCTGTGTTTTTCCATATGAAAACAACATAAAACACCATCCTGTGTTAATTTTGCATATTGATCCCTTCGTCTCTCCACCGCTCTCATTCACTGTGTTTATGTTCACTGAGCTGAACTCGACGCATCAAATGTTCATAAATAAATAAGTGGGACAAACAATGTACCACAGTCACCATGGAGTCAATATCTCATTAGTGGACTGCGCGCACACACACACACACACACACACGCGTTATTTATTGTAAAACACTAACTCATTTTATTCAACCTTCATATTTTATCTACATACAACAGTGAGGGGGATAAACTAAGAATTTCATGAGGTCCTTATTAAACTGTAGGTGTTTAATATGTTCCTAATATATATTACTAACGTACAGTTTGCAGTGGAATGTAATTGCAAAGCTTTTTCAGTGTGGGAACTTTATTGTTATAATCATTATATTTACTGTGCTGCAGTTGTCTGAGATGGTCCCGTCTATGATTTCAGTTAAATGTAAACAAAGTAAACACAACATGTCTTGTGGAGTTTTTCAATAAATAATATCTTTCTCTGACCTTAACTCAGCGCTGGGACTGAATGGTCACAATGTAGATACGTTAAGTATCAATTTGCCACACGTGTCGATTAAAAAATATCCTTTTCTTTCTTTTCCATTGCACATCAGTTGAATTTAAAGTAATTTTTCAAGGAACATCCTCTTTTTCATTGTGGTTGCACAACTATGTCCCGTCCTCTCTTATATTACAGCTCTGTAAAATTCATATTTCATGCTGAAATGTTGTAGATTCAAAGCTGCACTTTGTGGTGATGCTGCCTTCACGGGCTCCACTTGTGCACAAAACTCTTCTGGAACTCAGAGTCGGTACAACTAATCGGAAAATGTTTCTTTGATCATGTAAAGTAGGGTATAGGTTATGTTTCTGTTTCTCCATCGGCATAGCGGTGAGTAGATAATGGGTTAATTTTCATTTTTGGGTGAACTATCCCTTTAAAGCTGAATAATAAAAGAGCACATTATCCTTTAGAAAATAGCACATGATATTATCAGTTGATATTGCAGCTGGTTTTACTCTAATGTGCTGACGGGTATATTTGATCCAGTGGTTCTCAATGAAGGAGACAAATGAAGTTTGCAAGATGATGAGGAAAGAAGAAAAAATTAACTCTTTAGGCCCAAAACTGTTATTTAGACAAAACCATCTCACAGGTGCATCATTTGAAGAATGAGGAGAGTTGTTTGATTTGCAACAACACATGGAATTGTGTTCATTTATCATATGAGTCTTTCCACAGATGAACTTCAATTAGAGAAACATTTGAAAATATGTTTAACCAAAATGTCATCTTTTTTAATGACCCTTTATTGCCTTCTTTAGTCAAAACCTGGAAACACTGAATTATCTTCCAACACTACAATCTATGAAGATGAATTAAATCCCAGTTGACTCAACTTCTGTGAACGTATGAGCTACATGCACTCTTCTGAACTGTCACTCTTCTGAACTGTCACACTATCAAGGTGCTTGATGTGCGTGTTCGTGTCTGCGTCATGAGAACATCAGGCCCGTGGTGCGTTCACATCAGTGCCCTGGAAGTAATTAGCAGTTCCTCCTCTCGTTTGTCTCTTTGTTTCAAACTTTCCCTCCATCTTTAACTGTCACACCATCCCTCTCCCCTGTGGTCCTCCAGCACCTTGATCTCTTACTCCCTTACCGCTGCCTTCATGTCACATTCAAACCTTTTATCCATGTGACGCGTCTCGCTTTTTAAAATCTCTTTGTATCATTTATCTCCCTCGATTGCTTATGGTTCTTTTATCTCGTAGCGTAGAGTAAATAGTTGACCTCGCTAGAAAACAGCAGTTTCAAATGTTTACAGTGTTATTTGTGTGTCTGTAAATCCACACTTACAATTTACAGTTGTCGACAAATTAAATGTATACAACAACATGACGTTGGGCCCCCGGCCTCCAGAGCAGCTCATCGCTAACTGTGGTTCAGATTTTGACAGGTTCATCTTTGATGCTGCCTTGACAGCTTTTCATCCACTTCTTCTTTATTACTCTCACAATCTTTTATCCACCTTTCCATCCTCCCTCTTAGCCCCTTGATGATAATCTGAACCCCCCCCACCTCCACCCTATCTCTCTCTCTCTGAGTCTCCCCCCTCCACCATCCCTCTGGGCCCTTCAGCTCCGGTGCTGCCCCACTGTAGTGCCACTCCTGAAGTGTCGAGGCTCCCTGAGGATGTGGACTGGTTCGCCGTCCCTGAGGGGGCTGGCACTGGCATGTTCTAATGTCTCTCTGCCACACACACACACACACACACACACACACACACACACACACACACACACACACACACACACACACACACACACACACACACACACACACACACACACACACGCACCTTTACCCTCCTCTTCAGACAACAGTGGTCTCAGCGGGGCTGCCCTGGAGCGCCGTCGCAGCATGCTGGGTACCTGAGAAGCCAGCGATACCAGGGCAGGGCCAGAATGTTAAGTGATGTGCATGTGTGTAATGTGTGCGTGCATGGGTGTGTGTGTGTGTGTGTGTGTGTTGCCTGAGTGGGGTCAAAGTGTTAAGTGGTAGATTAATCAGTAGTAATTGTGTGTATGGTCCATTAAGGCAAGGGCTGGCTGACAGACAAGGGTGAGATGGAGAGAGAGAGAGAGAGAGAGAGAGAAAAAGGACGGGTGTGTCTATATGTGAACATGAATCCTATGGGGTGTGTGTGTGTGTGTGTGTGTGTGTGTGTGTGTGTGTGTGTGTGTGTGTGTAGGCTAATGGAGAAGTGAAACTGGTAGAAATAGCATTTTAACCGTGCAGTCCATACTCCATATCTTTTTATATGTCCCTGTTCTTGTTTGCTTTTTCGTGCGCCCCAGTCATCATCAATCTTCCTCACTTTTTTAAAAATTCAGCCATCTGCGGCCGGAGCTGTTGCGAAGTTGCTCTCCTACTTTTAGAAGAGGGAGTTACTGAACAACGGTCACCACTGGAAAAAAAACACAAAAATCAAGGCTTTACACACACACACACACACACACACACACACACACACACACACACACACACACACACACACACACACACACCTTTTCCCCCAGTGGTCTCTACTGGCTGATTTGGTATTCAAGTGCTGTTGCAGGCCCAGCAGGCCTAAAGCTCTCTTTGTATTGTTTTATTACCCAGGGGCTAGGTCTTACCACACACACACATGCACACACACACACACACACTTTCAAACAGCGCAGGCAGCATACAAGTGCAAAGCAGGATTAGCATATTAGCGTATTAGCATCCTGTCCGTCAATTGGACTCTGTCTGGTTTTCTTTCTCTCACGCGCTGTCAGAACGGCGAGGAAGAGTTTGATGAGGAGGAGGCAGAGAGAGAGAGATGGAGGGAGATAAGGGGGTGGAAGTGAGGAGGAGGAGAAGGTGGAGGGCCGCTCACTCCTCTCCAACAGACAGATGGTAGTCTGACTCCTACTGAGTTGTCGACCGGCCAAGAGAGAAAGACAGAGAGACAGGGATTATGAGGGAGAGAGGGAAAAAGAGAGAGAAAGAGAGAGAGAGAGAGAGAGAGAGAGAGAGAGAGAGAGAGAGATGGACCTTTCCTCCACTTTTTCATCTCCTCTCTCAACTTCTCACTCAGTTCCACTGCCAGCTTCGTCTCCTCTTACCCATCTCTCTCTCTTGCCCTCTATTTCTCTCTCTGCGAGCCGTCACTGTCTTCATTCACATCCCTGTTTTGTTGCTCCTCCGTCAGACGTTCCTATTTTTCATCTCCACTTTGCCTCCTTCTTCTTCTTCTTCTTCTTCTTCTTCATGTGTTCATCCATCTCTCTGTCTGTCTCTCGGTCCCTGAAGCTTTGCTGCAGGAGGAAGTTAGCCGGCCAACTCTGGATACATGAAACAGAGACACACAGAACCAGAGGGGAAAAAAAACTTGCGAAATGTGGGGTCATACAGTACAACTCTGCTTTTTAAAAGTGGGAAACTAACTTTAACTCCTAAAGGAAAAAGTCTCAGGCCAATGAGAGTAGTCGCAAAGTTCACAATTTCTGCTGCTGCATGCAGAATGCATGTTAGTGATAAGACGTCACTGCTTATTCGGGTGGACGTCGAGTACTGGCTGCAGGTTCTTCCTAAAAATGTCAATTTCTTTGCACCACAACTCAGGAAGACCCATTATTCTTTCCCCTGAACTACACTGAGCTGACAGCTGCAGTTTAGATAAAAACACGAGATAAACTTTCAGAATGAAATCTCTTCTTAGAGATTAAGCGTTTCCCAACCGTGACTGTTTGTGAACTCTAACAAAACTTGCACTGTGGGTGGGCTGTGGTTCTGGAGGTATAGTGGGTTGTCCACGAACACGATGGTTGGTGGTTCGAACCCCTGCACCTCCAGTCTACATTCCTAAGTATCCTTGGGCAAGAGCCGACAGTGGACGTGTATGGAATGTGACTTGTAGCCTACAGCGCTTTGAGTGGTGGACAAGACTGTATAAATACATTCCATTTACCGTACGAGTTAATAAGAAATGAGAAATTCCCCTTTGAACCACTGAGATTTTTTCAATTTTAAATAACTGTTTCAGATCCAAAGAAGTAAAATTATCCAGTGTTTTGCTAAAAAAGCAAAGGGTCTTTTTTTAAATTAACTTAATCATCTCACAACATTTTGAAGAACTCAGGAGCTGTTTTCTATGTTACTGCACAGTAGAAACAATATTTCTTCAAATGTGTATTTTTACTTGCTGGATGTTCTTTTGTACTTTTTACATTATTGACGTTTAACTTAAATAAAGGATCTGAATACTTCTCCCCTGTCTGCAGCTCTGCCAGAGATGGAATGTACCTTGTTGACATATTCAATAAAGACATCAGACATCACTGAGTGTTGACCTGAGATAAATCCTGACCAAAAGTTCAGGCGGCTTGTGAGCTGCTTCATGTTTTAGGGTACCTGTACACTGTGCCATGATCTGTCTGACACAACAGGGGGCAGTATGGCTCTGTCCATCACCTCCTTCGGACAAACCACACAACTCTCACAGCTGCTGAAAACCAAACCTTAAAGATAAAAAACCTAAGTGAGGGGATGCATTTTAACTTTACAGTACAAATACATTTGGAGAGGGTTAAAGAACGACTCCGCTCTTTATTTCCCCTGTTTCCCTTCATGTTTGTCACTTCAGGGAAAAGGAGAAGCAGTGACCTTTTTATTAGAAACGTGAGTAAATCTCCAAACTCCCCTTTTCACCGTCTTTCTTCCAGCATCTGTATTGAAAACTGTATATTTACTCCAGAATGACAAGGGGGGATTTGAGTTAACAAAAGATCAATGTTTGTTATGATACTGGATTTTTGATCAGAGTAAAAAAATTGGATTTTGCATGTCGCACCTCAGGGGTTCAAAAGTGATTAAAATAATCTTTAAATCTTAGTTTCAGAGCTGATTTTGTAGTAACATGCAGTTCGTCATGTTTACAATCAGAATATAATCATATTTGTTGATATCAATGCGATCACCTGAGGACAGGGAATGCTGTGATTTAGCTTTTGTAGATTGTAGAAGATGCTGTTACTGACTTTTCTTTTGTTTTTAGTATTTTTTGGTTCATTGTTTTTTGTGTGCTTCGGTTGTTTGTGCTGTGTGTATGTATAGAGAATTTATTTGTATAATTTTGACGGTGTAAGTCATTCATAAGTCAAATGAAAACTTAAATGACAGTAAATGCTGCGGTTAATCCATAAACACACCTTTAAGTGAATGGAATTTGAAATTTAAAAAAAGATTTTAGTTTTCAACAAAGAAAAGAAAACAAACAATTGATTTTAAAAGTGAAAGCTCTAATTAGTCCTGAAATGTTGATGGACGTCACAAGATCACTGTTGTTCTGCAAAACATTCCTTTGTCGAGGTAAACACTTCTGACATATCCGAGTGTTTGTGAATGTTATATGATATTTACACTAAAAACCACCATGTTTATATCAGTGGTCATTCTCCCTTGAGAGGCTGGAAGTGACAGATTTTGATGCTAATATTACCCCACATGAACATACGTCCTTGTATCCATCATATCTGTGTTTGTATTCATTAGCACTTGCTGTTGGAGCTTCATCAGAACTAAAAAAGGCCGTCTGTTTTGTCGAAACACAGGAGGGTGTGTGAGAGGCTGGCTGTGCATTCACTCTGTTTGTGTTACAATGATCCTGCACACTTGTTAGCTTAGTGTGGTGGAAGTGTGTGTCTGTCTATGTGAGTGTGTGCGTGTGTGTACTTCAGCACATTTGAGCACATTTTTTGTCAGTGTGATGTACTGATGAGAAACACTAAAATGACAGCCTTGAGCTGTGTAATGACAGCGTGAGACTTCTTTCACTTTTCAAACAAATTTGTTCGGAGTGTGTGTGTGTGTGTGTATGAGTGCGTGTGAATTTTTTACACGTGTGTATATATGAGTGAATGTGCGTATTGATGTGTGTGTGTGCTGTCACTTATTTGTCATCTGCCAAGTAAGACAGAGCATCTTTCATCCCTTTCCTCTCATCTCATCCCTGATAGAGACCATAATTGTGTTTGCATACACACACATACACACCGACAGACACACAAACACACAGACGTCGGTTGTTTGTCTCAAAATGAGCCCATAATTATACTGCTTGTTTATACTTTGTCTCCGAACAGAATGCTACAAAGTGTTGAATACTGTTTTGTTTTCGCAGAACAAAAATAGTTTGCTTTGTCTCTGTGTAATGATGCTCCACATCACTGTCACGCATTAACAGCATAACAGAGTGTGTGTGCGCGTGTGTGTGTGCTGAGGTGAAGTGAGGAAGTTGCTGTGGCACTAATCACAGTGGATACAGAGAACTGTGGTTAGCCACCTCAGCCCTGAGTGTGTTAACATGTCAGAGGTGTTTCCAACTCACTCTGCTTGTCTTCTGCACTTGTCTGGTTCACAACAGGCGCTGATACCTGTTAGACATCGCTGAAGCTTCCAGTCAAACGCAAAAAAAAAAAAAATCGGAGTTCAATGAGAACAATCAAGAGTCCAGCAACAATGTCACATAGAATTTAGAGACTGGAATATTAATTTTCTTTAGAAAATAATGGAAAGAAACATTATCCCTATTTTGTCCAAGAAACAAATTTCGCCAAAGTGAATAGGTGAAAATGTCCTTTGATCTGGCTTTGTTAGGGGGCGTGCCAGACTAGTTGCTCGGTGTGCATCATGCAAATTTGGGCCATCATCACGTCACATGACATCACAATAATGCAGAAGTACCACTCTACTGAGGAGGCATTTCAGGAGAAGAGTTTTCTGTGGGGGGGGGGGAGTAGCTCCCTTTACTTTGGACTTTGGGCTTTTTAACTTTGCAGAACTTACACACATAAATAAAATAATAAAGATAAATACATAAACAGTATTTACACATTCGAGGAAAGAAAAACTTAAAAAGCATCATATGTCTCCTTTAATGTATTTCAAGAAGACAAGAGCAAACATTTATAAAAGGCCTATGAGTTCTCAGCATCTAACTGAAAGATGCAGAATTTGATGTAAAAACATTATTATTTACAGACATATAAATGACAGATTTTATTACTTGAATGTTAGTGAGCAGTTTGGATAAGTTGCTGCTGTCTCTCTCCATGCAGGAGCTAATAGTGACAGCATGGAGTGCAGGAGCAAAGGAGCTTCAAGAGACGTGTGAATCATTCCGGTTTCTTTTCTCAGTCTCTGAAAATCTCGGCAAGTTCATTTAACGGTGGTTAAGTCTGTTTGAACAGCTACAGAAGGGTGTTGATGTGCATCTCTTAACATTCTCTGTTATTCAGGTGTGTGTGTGTGTGTGTGTGTGCATGTGTGCGTCAGGGGCTCTATGTGGTCTGCTCGTAGCAGATTCCATCCACTCGCATACATATTCATAAGTGTGGAAGAATGTGGCTCACATTAACAAGAGGACTGTCTGTCAGAGTCATGAAGCCGAGATACTGTGGGGGGGCACGCACCACGCTGATCCACAAATATATGCACACATTTAACTTTAACACTAATCATTTCACTTACAAAACTTAAATCGATTTTAATCAAAGATGGAAGCTCGCCGCACCAGGAGGAATGTGACCTCAGATGTTTGCACTTTTCTTTCTTCCTTCCATCTCTTTTTCTCTCGGCTCTCTACCCTCTGGCTACCTTCTGGCTGTCCCCCGAGGCATCATGGTTAAATGTGTATCTGCTGGGCAGGTTGCGGCCTGTTTGTGTGTGTGTGTGTGTATTTTACATTTATTTATTTATTTTGTGCACGAGTGTGTTTAGGCTAATGAGTGTGTTAGCAGTTGTGGACCTGTACACCACAGAGAAAGCGATAGCTGCAGGAAGATGAGCAAGAGTGGCAGGCGCATGTGTGCACTCCAGTTTAAACAAGGATAGATGGATAGATGGATAGATAGATAGATAGATAGATAGATAGATAGATAGATAGATAGATAGATAGATAGATAGATAGATAGATAGATAGATAGATAGATAGATAGATAGAGATATAGAGAGATAGATAGAAAGATAGAAAGGTAAATAAATAGACAGGAGGAGAGTATCTATAAATACTATCCAACACTAAATCACATGTTGTGTGTTTAGAGAACAGATTCCTGATGCAACCAGCTGTAACCGGCACAACGGACATGGGCCCAGTTTTGTAACATCCCAGCGATGGTTAATGGTGCTGGGATACCATGCAGAGAGGCTGCTCTCTTGTCAGTGTTCAAGGGCAAATTTCCCCTGAGGGCCTTCAAAATGCAGCATGGGACGACAGATGGGGGGACGAGTACTTTCCCAAGTTTGGTGGTGAGTCAACCTCCCTTGTTTGGATAAAGAGGGATGTCAGGAGAGACGAGTGTGGTGGTGTGATTTCTTTTGTTTTGGCCACGAAAGGTTAAAGAGTGAAAACTGAGGAGGGAGTGAAATCAGTTTGTTGATGAAATAATGCTTTCAGTGATTTTAATTTATCAGTGGGACAAACAAATACGTGTGAGTAAAAGGTTGCTGTCAAGTGTCGGCCCTTAACTTAACTGTCTTGTGAGCATTGTTCCCACTAGAGGGCAGCACCAAACAACAGCCAGACATTAGCAGTGTCCAAATTCAGAAGCCGCATCCTTCGCAGGTTGCACTTGAAGACCGTCTGCGTTGCAATGGTGCATCAAGGCTGTCCCATTTCAAAGGCTCCTTCAGATGTGGCCAACAAAAGCGTCCTTCCATTCCTGAGCGATGAAGGATCCAACGGGTGGATCCTTCTCAGGCCAACCTATCCCAGGTTCCATTGCAATCTGGTTACGAAGATTAAGATGAAATGGTAATATTGGGGCAAGCTGGTGACACGAGAAATCCTCAGTCGGCCAGACCGTCTCATTTTGGCTCGGTCGTCGTTGATTACTCAGTCTTTGGAGACTTAGTATACCAAGCTCACAGAGTTAGCACATCCGAGTGCATTATACAAGTTAAGCTATTTTCCTTTTTTGATACCATGAATTGCAAGAGAAGAGTAAATATTGGACATTTGTCAGGTGAAGATGGCTACATGTGTGAATTGCCCCCGTTTGCTCCCCGTATGAAAACAACAATGTCAATTTTCCACTGCCCTAAAGTGGCCGAGAAATAATTTAATGCTGCTTTAAACCTTGATATGAGAATTATATATCTCCGATCCTCTCCCCTTTTCTCAGGTGTGTTAAGTCCTCCCTCTGGTCGGATGATGGGATTGTTGGCAAAGGTTTAAAGGAACGATGACGGCAGAACTGACAGAAATATGTCAGAATGATGGAGAGATGACAGTTTTCAGAGCAGGAAAGAGATATCAGGCTCTGTGCACTATGAATAGACCTCTGCATCTGTCCTGCTTTCTCACTCAGTACACACACACACACACACACACACACACACACACACACACACACACACACACACACAACCCCCACACACAGCACCACACACACGCACACACACACACACACACACACACTCACACACACACACACACACACACTCACTCACACACACGCGCACTTGTCCTGGGTGGCCACAAATGAGCAGCTGCAGCTGCCCCCAAGCTTTGCCCAGGACCTGATCTTAGCCCCGAGCCGCTCTACACGTTCAACAGTACGACCTACCAGTCATTCCCTCCAGGCCACAGACTGATGAACACTTTATGGAAACCATTAGACCACTGTGTTTAAGCTTCTATGTGTCTGTGGATGTGGTATGTTTGCACTTAGCAGAATACTGGAAGAAGAAAGGTCAAAGGTCAGACTGTGAGTCTGAGGCCAGTTTGCTTTATGAAGTGAAGAACATGTATGAGAGTCAACATGGATTTTTATTAACCTTTTATGATTTTATATTTTTCTCTTATCAACCTCACAGACACTTAGCTTAAATAGTTAATGAACCTATGACATAACTGTGGGAGATATGAAGACAAAGGCAAAGGCATAAAGCACATGGATGGCACAGAATTACATATGTAAAGCAAGCAAAACCACATAAATGCTACAAACAAAACACACATACACACATCAATTAATAAAGCCGGACAGAAAAAACTAAAATGAAAGAAAGTAAAAAGGAATTCTGGCTCGGCCCCTTTATTCGGCTCCACTCCAAAATTTAATGGGCTGTCCCTTGTGTCATGCCACACCCCTCCTCAAAATTTCCAGGAAATGGCATAATCCTGCCGCATAAACAAACAAACAGACAAACAAATGCAGATGAAAAGATATCCTTCTTTGGCCAAGGTAACAATTAGTAAATTTAGTTTTAGGGCTGTCACATTTAATTGGAAATTTGATCAATTATTCAATTGTGTCTGACACGTTTGTCGTTACATTCTCAGTTGAATACGTTAGAACGAATTGCATTTTAAATTAGTTTGAACTAGATTTTTGTAAAATACGAGAGCCTTATAAGTTGAAACTCAAATGTGCTCAGCCAATAAGCAACAATAGATTTTGACTTTTTTTCCCCACCAAAGATCAGCACAAGTAAAACATTAAAAAATCTATTGAAAGTGATTTGGCTGTGCAGTTTGAGCATTTTTTCCCACCACTTCATTGAATGCAGTCATCTGAAGTGTCAAAGTCAAAGAAGAATTCTTGGATAAATATTTAAATCCCAAAAGTTGCTCAAACCTCATTTACTTCTACCAGTAAACTGCTTGATAAATAAAGTGAAACACACTCAAGCCTGAAGAGCAACAAATAAAAGACTTTCAGCTCTGTGGGAATGAAGCAGAAAACAGAGCCGCCCCTCCCTCTCTTCATTAAATGCTTATTGTCACTCATTACAGGCTTCATAATAAGTGCGGGCCCCAGATAAGACCATGTCCTGCAACTCCGAGACCAAACCTGGCAACCCGGATCGTTATCATACCTGACCTCGCCACCCTGATAAACATCACAGTCATTACAAGCAACTGCTGCTCAATTAGAGCAGCGCAACGGACACACACACACACACACACACGTAAATACCAGATTGTCTAGACCATTCTGCTGCAATTAGACCTTAAATCTTAACTCTTCATTAGGAAGTCAGTTTACAAAAGTGATGCTAAGCTGAAATTGTCTTATACCCTACATACACACACACGCACACACACACACACACACACACACACACACACACACAAAAACACACCCAGCATGTGGCAGCACTGTTTTACTGTGTTGTAGTTGTGGTTAGTGTACACAGTTAAGTTGAGGTTAACACAACACTGTAAATTACTACAGCATGTAGTGCTTAAACGCTAGATTTTGTGTGCGTGTCACTGTGTGTTCATGTGTGTGTGTGTTTGTGAGCGTGTGTTTTCATGCACAGTCAGTAGAACCCAATAACTTTGTCCATCAAGCTAAATGAGGCTTTTATGTTGAACATTGTATCACAGTGACGTAGATTTACAAATGTTTTCACTCAGTCAAACTCACAGTTAACTCTCTTTCTGACAAAAGTCATTGATAAATGTTAGATATAAGGATAATAAAATAATAATTATAACAAATAATAAGAAAAAAAACACATACACGGACAGATATTCATGAATAGAACAAATTTTGTTTACATATTTAGTCATAGGAAATTTTAACCTTTAAGTCTAATCGTTACATTACTCATCACTTCTTACCACATTCTCTATCTGCCTTTTCATCAGAAATACAAATACAAGATTATTTTAAAACATATTTGTATGGACATTAGGTTTTTGTGTCTACAAACTTCCTAAAATGACTTTGACTATCAACCCTAGATATCTGTTGTGCACTGTAGTTTACTTTAAGAGGACAGACATTCACATTTTTGTTGCCTCCCGCCTAAAATAGCTATTCATTGACTGGGAGGGCGTCGAGAAAAACAATAGCTGGACATCCTCTATGAATTAATGCTTCTGGGTCACAGGGGGCTTCCTGATGGGGAACACTGTTACTTGCAGGTTCCCGGTTGCTCCCACCCACAGTCCAAAGACACGCAGGTTAGGCTGATTGGAGGCTAAAGTAGGTGTAGGGGTGAGTGTGAATGTGACAGTAAATAGTTTTTTTTTTCTTGGTGTGTTCTACAATACTCTGATACGCTCTAGGTTGCACCCCTCGTCCAATGCCACCTGGGACTGGCTCAAGATCCCCCTGCGACCCTCTAAGGACAAATGGATGAATGGGTCATGTGGAAAATGTCCATTGAATTCACTTTACTCTCATACATTTGTGTTTCATGTTAAAATCTCCCCTGACACCCTCATCTCTTTCTTCACCCACATTAACTTCCCTCCACCTCTATCCGCAGACACTTCACATATCAGTCCCATTATGTAAAACATACATTACCACTTCAGTCTATATCCTATACCGCACTGGATAGTCTCTTATTTCTTCTCTGAACTGTTGATGCCAAGCACACACACGCACACACACACACACACACACACACACACACACACACACACACACACACACACACACACACACACACACACACACACACACACACACACACACACAAGCACGCACACCTTGTTTAACACGTGAAAGCACCTCTCAGTTCTTAAAGATGAGAAATGAAAATGAGGCCCATGGGCTTTCCGGCAAAAACGCATCCTGACAATCTTTACAGCATCAAACACTGACGGTGAGATCTCATGAGGGAGTGTTTGTGCATGTGTGTGTGTGTGTGTGTGTGTGTGCGTGCGTGCGTGTGTGTGTACATTTGTTTGTGCATGAGCGTATGCTATTACAGGAGGAGAGTGGTGGAAAGTAGTGGAGATGTGAAAATTGAATTTCATTAAGAACTTAATTGCTTTTCACATGCCTCTGACAAAGAATGAATCACACGGCGTTTGATACGAGAACTGAAATGTCAACATTTGTGAATGTTTATAATCGCCTTCAATAATCAGCGACTAAACCTTTGAAAATAAACTTCCCTTCAGCGGTTGCCAAAAGACAGCTCAGATGTGTGAATGCATCACATCATTCACACAAGCACATTCATTATATAATCATCTTCTCAAAGTCAAAGTTTTCTGTTAGGAGTGAAAACAAGGGATTTACCAGCGCTCCGTCAGCGCAGCCAACACTGATATAACTCTGCAGATATAAAAATACATGTGGTTGAATAGATGTGCTGCTTTTTCATCTTATCTTTTCAAACTGCAACCATAACATTTTGAATTTGTTCTGGCTCTGTATTAATCTCATGGCTAAAAAGCAAAACTCATAGATGGCAGAGATCCCAGATCACCAGAGTCATCTGGTCAACTGCTCCTCGGTCAGAGGTTTGTGGTCTGTGCCCAACAGAGCTGGTAGAACAATGTTGGTGAGATGCTGCCGAGCTGCTGACAGATGAACTGACAGCGGTGGAGATGTTATGACCTCGGTGGAGGCAATAAATCATTACCGTATTGATTGGAGAAACTGATATACAGTAATTACCATAACTGGGTTAACTGAGAATACTGGAAGGCTGCAGCAGCATCTGCACCATCAGTGCACATGACCGTACCGGAGACTATATTTAGCAACACTACACTACTCTACACTTTAGCTTAATCTGTTCGGGCCCATTCAAAGATGGGACATGGATGGAACACATTTCAAAGTACGTCTACAAAAACATGGCTGCGTGCTTTGTGGCTATACACCATACACTGTATATAAAGATGGACGCCACACCTCTATGTCCTCCCATTGTACAATGAAGAAGCCAAATGATCCCAGATACAGGTGTCCCAGAGTCTGCACAGTGGTGATCACGGTGTGGAGCCACAGTATCGAGGTCTCACCATTTCACTAGTTCGACCAATCCCAAGTCAGGCTCAGAATCTCAATCATGATGTTTCACCCAATTTTACACAGGATCAAATAAGTTATTAAAACAGAACTTATAACACTTTGAACATATGTTAGTGTGATAAGAACTACCTGAAAAACATCCTTATGGAAAATAATTTTGAGGTGTACTTTAACTTTTTTGTTTGGTCTTTGTCCTATCCACTAACATGGAGGAGTTGGGGTTCATGACCTATACTGCAGCCAGCCACCAGGAGGCGATCCAGATGATTTGGCTTCAGGCACCCAACACCTATTGTTTGGCAACTGAAAGTCGATATTTAATGTTTTCATAATTCAAAATTTCATAATATATTTTTGTGTCTTGCAACGTCTGACCTCTTTTAACAAATCTGTCATGTTCTCATATCTTCAGGTTCTTTTACCATCGGAGGTAGAAAATTACCAAAACAACCACAATGAACATAAGATGGAAGTTGTAATAAATATGTAAAAAAGAATACTTCAACCACGTTTTCAATTGTTTGCAGTAAACATACATAAGCATAGCAGTATAGTTTCTAACTGATGTGACATTGATGTGAGCTGAAACTGTCTGTCTGTTGTTTGGGTCACTGTGTGGGAGACGTGTTTGAACCCTGACAGGAGCAGCGAGTCACAACAGGAAGCTCAGAAAAGCTTTGTTACGGGGTCGAGTTACAATTAGTCCTCCTGCAACAAGGACAGACGTGCCACATGAAAACAGCTGGAACGTGTCTCTGATAGCGGAAGAACAGAAAACCCTGTGGTGTATCAGGCCAGGTGTGTGTAAGTGTGTGCACTTGTTTTTGTAACCTCTTTGGGACCTTTTCCAGCATAAACACCAATCTTCTCGGGACCAGTAGACCAGAAAGGCACCAAACCGTGGTCCTAAAGGGGTAGAAAATAATTTCTTAGGTCATGGTTAAAGTTAGAGATAAGGTTTTGGTGAGGCTGTCGGTAATGAATGGAAGTGAATGCATAAGTATTTATAAGGATGACTGCACAGGCCACTGCACAAACTCTGTGTGTGTTTGTGTGTCTGTGTGTGTGTGTGTGTCTGTCTCACTCAAATCAAATTGTGTTTTCATCACAGCAGTTGTACCTAACCTGACAGAGTTGACCATTTACTCTGTATCATCATCATTATCATCATCATCATCATCACACACACAGCCTCGACCTATCATCGGCCACCTCTTTACCCACACACACACCCCAGTCCAACACACACACACACCCAAAGATGCCCTCTGAAGTCACCGGATTGTGTGTTTGTGTGTGTGTGTGTGTGTGTGTGTGTGTGTGTGTGTGTGTGTGTGTGTGTGTGTGTGTGTGTGTGCGTGGGTGTTTGCCTGCACCACATGTGTCCACTGCTACTGACAAACTGGAGACAAGTGACGAGTGAGATGATGCAGGGCTGTGACTGGTGGACAGAAGCTCCCCCACCACACACACACTCAGTCTAATAATCTTTATTTATTGGCACATGTGTCAAATTCCGACCATCTGCCGCTGCAGACGGCTGTAACCTTCCATAAACCATTTTTTACAAATACTTTTAAAAACCAAAGAAGCCTTTTTTTTTGGTCCTGCTGCTCTCGTGGTCTCTGCCAACTTGTTTGACTTCCCCCTGCACTTTTGGTGTTCTCCTCATTCCTCCGGCTTTCCTCGGGCCCCCCCCTTCCCTCCGTCTCGCTGTTGATTGAAGGAGAGCTGACAGGGCTAACCAGAGTTTTACTGCCTCCTTCCTTGTCGCCCACCCTCCTCCTTCCTCTCCATCCATCCAAAGTCTTCCAGAGAAAACAGAACCTGATGGAGTTTACGACCCGATTACTGCCTGGACACGCTGCTGGCTGCACCGCTGCAGCGCCACTAACACACACACACACATGCTCTCACAGGGAATCTCAGCTGTGGGCGCTGGTTATGGAGGAGAAGTTTTACCTGTCACCTCACATTAGCAACACACCAAACCACTGAGGAGTGGGCTTGTAGTCCATGAAACAGAGATAGCTTTCTGTGGCTGGGAGCTCTTAGTTTCTGTGAATCCACACCCACAGCACCAGCAGTCATAAAAAATCTGGTAACAGTCAGATGTAAAAATAGTGGACTAATGAGGTGATAAACTGTTAAGGTCAGTTTCCTGCGTCCCTGGTGAGCTGGGAATCGTTAGACAAGTTGTCAGCATCTTATCACAAGTGCTCACCTGCCTCTCTGAGCTGATAACCATCACCCCTGGGAAACAGGAAACTCCCACAGGTCAGAAAGTCGACGTTTACATCAACATTTTTAACTAATTTAGATTTTTTGACAAAACACTTTCTCGGAGCTAATTGGTACTTACTCTAGGCCTTTTTAAAATTTCATAAAAGTGATTATTTTAAACTATTTTGTCCCAATAATTATGCCAATGTGATGTTGACATTTTCACAACCAGCAGACGTTGCTTCATTTTGATGGATCACAAGCAAAAAAATATATTTCAGATGTAATTTAGGTGTGAGAAATTCAAAATTTTCTGGCCTATGCTGAATATTAAAACTCTGGAAAATCAGAGGAGAAACAAAGAGAGATTAAATGATCCGTCGATAAATTGATTAAATGTGCAACAGTCACTTTTTTTCAAGTCGTAAAAATATCTAACATTTGTAAGCATAATTTGCAGACTTGATGCCTTTCTTATACATCATTGTAAATGGTATATCTTTAGGTTTTTAATAAAGCAACATTTTCAATAACATTTAGACCATTTGATTGGGAAAGTGTTAAAAATACTTAATGAAAATGATGAGTGTGTATAATGTGTTTATTGTATTGTAGATGTATTTTAAATGAGATGCTGATAATATTGATATGCTAGCAGACAATTCTATTTGAGCACGCTTATATTTCAAGAAATCTTCCGTTTCCACCTTGAAACTCAGACGTAAAGACACATTTTACAGCATGTTACTGATGAGAGACTTTAAATTCCCGACTTCCTCGGGCTGCAGCCTGGCAGGCCGCTCCACAGTTGAGGTCCGATGATGTCATCAGGGGAAATGTTTTCAGCAGAGATGATTGGCCAGCTGTCAGGAGCGGCCTGTCGAGGGACCTCTATCTGCACCACAGTTCCCATGATTACCGGCGGCTTTCATCAGTGGGTGTTAGGCCGCACCTGTGGCCTGTTGATGATTTAGACATCAGAGGAAGACATATGCCACCGTGTACCAACCATGTACACACACGCACGCACACACACACACACACACGCACCTTTTTTATTTCTTTCCATCTATCTATAGCATTATAATCAGCTACAGACACATGGAAATGTTACAGAATAAAAAATCTAAATCAAAAAGTCATAGAGGTATTAAATAGATTGATAAAGCCATTACACACACACACACACATGCACACACACACACACACACACCTAGCTGGTGGTACATTAGCGTACATCCTGACGCTGGTCTACAGTCAGGTCTCTGTGCCTGACTGTAATGTAATAAAACTATCAGCTCACTCCCCACACTGACTTGTCTGTGCAGCAAAGCACTCTGGGTATAGTCACCACAACATCCCCAGAGATGCAACGTGAAACCACGGAAAAGGGCCTTCTCTGCATGCACTACACACACACACACACACACACACACACACACACACACACACACACACACACACACACACACACACACACACACACACACACACACACACACACACACACTAGCTGCACTTGCCCACTAGGAGAAACCGAGAGAGGAAACATTTATGAATAAACAGATGAGAATCCATTAGATGTAATGTTATTATCCAGCTGTCTGAACTATGACCTCTGTGAGGGTGTGTGTTTATACGAGCAGCTGAGACACAGAGAGTGATAGATAGTTTAGAAAACCTATTTTAGTAGCTAAGAAGTTGTTTTTTTCCCAAAGGGATTAGTTTTCAAAAGCAACACATTTGCACTTTAACCTGACCGCCCTGATCATCTTTTACCACATGTTTACCATCTCACATGACACATCTATTTATTTTAGAAAACTGCATTTCTTCACCTCTGTGTCTCATAATTAACGTGTGCTCCTGTCCAGTTTTTTGTTGTTAACCTTTTTGGTTTTATTGTTTGGATGTAAATGAGAAAAAAAAGAAGCCACATTGAAAATATCCATTCTAAGGAAAGGTTAGAGTTCAGGCAGAGGTCAAGTTCATCTCATAGTTGAGGTTACAAAAACATTTCTATTCAAGCTCTCATTTCCAGCAGGTATTTTGGACGACGAACAAGAAGTGAAAGTTTTTCTTTCTTTCATGATATATGCTTGAAGAGAGGATCAGATCTTCAAACTGTTGAAAAATGTTTGTGAAGGAGAAAAGTGGTGGAGCATCGTTCCTGCAGCACCACAACAACAGTTTAACCCACATGTACAATACAAGGAACCTGCGGTTGCCATGATTAAGTTTATTATTTCCCCTCTGTCCTTCCTTCTTTGACAAAAATATATTTCTGAAAAGGATTATTGTTTTTGTTTGAAATTCTCCAAAAGTAAAAGAGTAAAATACAAAAATTTATTATGCTGTACATCAACAAGGCATTAGTTAAATTGCTGCACACGATTGAAGCAAATTTCTGAAATCTGAAAATACAATGTGATACAATGCATGTCTGTCAGCTACTTTTGTGTGAATATAATCAAGTAAATTTAACAAGGTTTAATAAGTAATTGAGGACGGTAATACTGATACACCATTAAGTTCCGTCCTCCCCACTTAACTGTATTAAATTCCTCTCCTTTTTTAATGAATGAATTGCTGTCTTTCAATTGAGAGGAGGGTCCTTATTGAGAAAACTGACAGCTCTGCTCTGCCTTTTTTTTTCTTCCTCCTTTTTGTGCATGACAAGTTTTCCACAACGTTTCCACTCAGATTATTTCAAAACACAAATTTCTGAGGTGAATAAAAACTGGGGGATCGATGAACACTGGCAGAGCAAACATATATTAAATCATAAAACCCTCCTAAGGCATTTCAGGAAGTGATATATCACTACTCACACACCTGCAAAGTATACATACAATGAAAATAACAATTCATTCATTGACTGTCACCGTTTTTCAGACTGAAAGGATTTAATCCCATATCTCTTTGACGTAAAACTATTGCTTATGTAACAGTAAATACTCAATTACAATGATTTCCTGGTCAAATTGGTTCACGCTGTCTCTTTTTATTTACACGTACCTGATGTTAACAAGCTGGAAACCTTCACAATCTTTGTTCCCGGTGCTGTTCCCTCGAGTGGAGACGATGCTGTGTGTTTGTGCTGATGATGATTAAGTCGATGAACATAAAAAAAAGAAATCCCTCACACTAATTTAGAGTTGTAGGTTCTGAGTGTGTGTGTGTGTGTGAGAGAGAGAGAGAGTGGAGAGAAGGTGTATGTGTCAATGTAGTGCTGAGAAGAGAACTAAAGGGCCATTTATAGCTGTCGCAAACTGACAACCATTACCCCTGCATTTACAATGCTCTCAGCACATACTGTCAGGAAGACTCTGCACACACACACACACACACACAGACACACACACGCAGGCACACACACTTCCCACTCTACCTGACAGAGCCTAATTATCGACACCTCTCCCTGTCGGATGAAACAAAAAACTGCTCTATTTTCAGACTGATGGAGTCTGATGTCTCCCTGTCGTTCTCTTTTTCTTCTCCCCCTCTCAGCGTCTGTTGTCGTCTCTGTGCGACGCCTCGCCCGCCGCCCACCCCCTTATTCCACGTTTGATTCTCGACTCGTTAAATAAGACTCAAATTAAAACAGACAATGAGGGAAAGTTTCCCCCTCACAGCCACTTTCATTTGTTGTGACTGTTATTCAGAGTCGTGGACGGGATTGTGCCTGTGCGTGTGTGTGTGTGTGTGTGTGTGTGTGTGTGTGTGTGTGTGTGTGTGTGTGTGTGTGTGTGTGTGTGTGTGTGTGTGTGTGTGTGTGTGTGTGTGTGTGTGTGTGTGTGTGTGTTCAGGATATAAAATGGCAGCTCGTGCTAGGTCTTTGAGGCCTGCTTCATTAGGTGTCAAACAGAAGAGCTGTACTCACTCGTGGCCCACTGTCCTCTGTGTGTGTTTGTGTTTGTGTGCACTTTCACTTATATACTTGTGAGGACCATTCAGAGCATAGACCTTACAGAGTGAGTCAAGATGGTTTTAGGGTTAGGGTTAGAATGAGGTTTAGGATAGGGTTAAGCATTTAGTTGTGATGGTTAGTGTGAGGGTGAGGGACTGGCAAATGCATTATGCCAACGAGTGTCCTCACTAAGATAGAAGTACAATAATGTATGAGTATATTGTGTGTGTGTGTGTGTGTCTGTGCGTGTGTTTGTGTGTGTGCCATCATTTCTCCAGGACATTTCTGATGCTCTGGTTCAGTTTTGGATGGGAAAAGGAATGCATTGAATAACTGATCTAACCAACCGTATAACCAGCACATCCAACCAGAGCTGTATGTGTGTGTCTGCATGTTTGTGTGTGTGTGTGTTTATGTGGCTACTGGCACTCTCTGGTGAGAAGATCACATTTCCGAACATTCCAGAGGCATGTAAACATTTATACACAAGCAAAGAAAACCACACACACACACACACACACACACACACACACACACACACACACACACACACACACACACACACACACACACACACACACACACACACACACACACTGAACTCCTGGATGGACTTCTCTACATGTCTATTCTGTATGATTGAAGCTGAGAAACAAGGAGACTCAGAAGAAGAATGAATCAGATACATATCCACTGAACCTGCCTTCCAGCTTCCTGGCGTTTGGAAACATGTTCTCCAATACGGTGCAATTGAAATTAAAAATAACATATAAACAAATTTGTATCATCTATTATCTATACAACGTATACTTTAAAGGTTGCAGAAGCCAATCTCCAGCTGACACTGAGCGAGACGCAGGTCACCGATCTATCGCAGGGGCGGACATATAGAGAATGAGCATTCAAACTCACACCTACAGGCAATGTAAAGTCTCCAATCAACCTAAGACTGTGGACCACTCTGAGACCTCTACTCCCAGTTGTGTCGAAGGCTCCTTTCCTCAGAGAACAATGACATTAAATTAATGAAGATGGTTTGAGTGAACTACTCTTACTCAAGCCTGGAGGTAAAAGGGCTGAGTTGGCATGTGACCAGCATGAACCCGATGCTGTCACCACTGTCCAGTCTCAGTCTCCCTCCTATTCTTCATAAGTGCTGAAGCCTCATAGACTTCCATCTGTCATCTGATTGCTCAGCACAAATGTATGAGTGCACAAGCTGGAAAGGTCTAAATACTCAGAACAGGTCAGTTATTTCTAACGTCATGTTATCTTGACAAAAGACATGTTTGTTTTATTTGAGCAGTGGGATTTAATTTCTATGCTTTCTAAATGTCTCTTTTTTTTTACTCCTGTTTCTGTCATTGATGATCTTAACGCCACAGTATTACCTCATGGAAAATATGTACAGTATGAAAGTCTGTCATTGCTCTGACTTCTCTGTAAAACTGTAGAAAGTAATGGTTCAGGTAAAATCTATGTGCTTGGTTATTATTGTGTTTTTGTATGTATCAAATAAACAAGATATAACATGTACTAGTGTCTTTGAGAGGTTTGTTTCCAGTTATTATGCTAAGCTAAGCTAACTGTATGACGGCTCTGTCTTTATAGTTCTTGTCAATACATGTGAAAGGGATCAGACTTCTTGTCATCAATTATGTTTGAATGAGTTATTCATCTTGGCTAAGTGGCAGTTTGCTTGAGATCAATTCACAATTAAAATGTTGACATGTTTAATATTAACAATATGAACCTAACAATATAATAATAATATTAATAATGATAATTAATATTTTAAAACAATTTTACGAAAGTGTAACATATACATATAAGGAAGAAATAATACCAGATGGTTAAAATGAGGATAAAACAATTTAACATGAGCAGAAAAATGATTTAAACAAACAGGGATAGACAGTGCAAATAAGAACCTTAATCAGCTGTAAAAGCTTTTACAAAAAGAAAAGTTGTAAGAAGGGATTTTAAAGAAGCAATGAGAGCTATTCCTGTGACGGTGACTGTGTGTCTTCTACAACACAGACGTCTGTTGATTTCCTTTGCGCTAGCTTTTGAAAAATACAGCGTAAATACACCACAGGAAAACAAGCTATTTCAGGTGTTATATCTTGAGAGAAAAGTTGGGTTCTTTCCCAGTGACGTCAGTCCAGTGAGTTGTTTGAGGAACAGAATCCTAATGCACCTCCACGCCGGCCTCAATGTTTTGAGTCCTGGTCATCACTGCATGTTATCATCTCAGCGTCAAACTTAAACTAAACCAAAGTTACATCATTTTGCAAAAGAAAAGGCCTTGAAACCTGTTCTCACGAGGCTTGGGGTACAACACACACACACACGCACACACACACACACACACACACATATAGTCCAAATGTTCCTCCTGCCCTGTATTTTCCGTTCCATTCATCATCTCTCCGCTCTGGTCCTATGCTGCTCTGCTGAAGTAAATAAATAAACTGAGGGATTGAGGATGTGTAGAGGAGGAAGGTGGTGTGGAGGCTGTTGTAGGAGGTGTTAGCTCAATCATTCATCAGCTCATGTATCAGACTGCCCGTCATATTTATCTCTCTCTACAGGGTGCTGAGAGAGAGGCCGGACTATCTTCTTCTCTCTGGCTCTCCTCCTGATGCTTACATCTCCATCTTCCTCTCCTCCATCACTCCTTCGCTCTTTCTTCTGCTCTCTCCTGAGGATGGATGAAGGTGAGTGTGCAGCCAGGAACTCGGCGCATCGATCACTGCTGCCCTGACAGGCCTGACCGCTGAACAGTTCGGTGAGTGATGCCACTAGGAGGCTCCACTCCGGGTTCACCCAGGAGGGTTGCTCTCAAACCGGTGAGGTTGAAGCGCGTGATTGGCTCAAGTTCTCCAAAAGTTTCCGTCGATCTCTGTCTGTACACAGCGAGTGAACCAGGCCTTTTCTCAGTGTTCTCCCTCAGTGCTGAACTAAAAAGACTCAAGAGCAGTTTGAGTTTTGCTTTGTGTTTGACCTTGCATTATTTAAAGCTCTAGGGTTTCGTGTAGCTCTGGTTGTTATGTGACTGCTTAGTCTGTGTCCTAATGTAGCTCTGAATAAAACAAAATAGAGACAAAATTCCCTCTCTGTGTTTTCTTCGGAAAGTGGTCCCTTGCTGAGCTTCAGGGACGGAATTTTATACTTTAGAGACTGTTAATTTGCAGATTACTTCATTTCCTGAACTTGGAGTGGTGAAGCCTAATGTTCACCTTGGCTCAACTTTAGGATATAATTATCCAAGAACGAGGACTGTGAATGTTTTCCGACATCACCACACGAATTGTATAGACGATAGGATACGGAACAACAGGACACGATATGACACAATACGAAATGATACAATACTTTAAGATGCGATACTAAACAATACGATAAGGCATGGTACAGTACGGTATGAGACAATACAATATGAAATGATACTATACCATAAGATGCAATACGAAACAAAATGATACGGTACGTTGCAATGCGATACATTACGATATGATAGATACAATACATTATGATATGAAAAAATATGAAACGATACGAAACGATACTATTGGATGCGATACGAAACAAAACAATACTCTAAGGTACGATATGATACAATACAATATGAAATGATATGATACTGTAAGATGCAATACGAAACAAAACAATACTGATCTAAGGGTGAAACTGGATCTCAACTTACACACAAGGAAAACATCAGACAGGAGAACATCATACAAGTGTCACTGCAGTACAAGATAAGTGGAAAGTACAGCAGCAAGATAACCATCAATGTGACATCAACATCACATGATCACAATCCTTCGTTCATCCATCTTCCCAATCAGCAAGATCACTGATGTAAGGGAAATTGAGTAATGTGTTGTTTTGAACATGTTCTTTTGATCAGTTCTCCCTCATGTCAGTCTCTTTAAATTGTACAATGCTGATTTGCTTGTCATACAGACTTAATGTGATTAGTTGTTAATAATAATGGACGTTATGATCATCTATCAGCTATAATCAACATTTCTAGTAGTTTGGATGTTTTGATTGAAGTTCAACACGTCCCCTGATTCTTTGCAGATTATTTTTGTTGTTGCTAGATTATTTTTGGGATTGTGTGCAGCCCTGGATCCATAATTTCTAACTATGCAATCATAGGTATGTGGATTAAGGTGGTTTTGTTGCTTTATCATTTAATATGTGTACAGATAAACCACGATCACTGGTATGAGTGCAGTTTTGTCCAAATGTTCAATAGGAAAGTCTCAGCCCTCGGTTGCGCCCTCAGGCAGTTATTTCAGAATTATAAGAGGACTTGAAAAGCTTGAAAAGTCGTGTGAGTTCACCCTGAAAATAGGTTTAAAATGCTGTTTCCTCCACAGGATATGAAACCTGCATTACAGCTCAGTCCAGAGACATGACATGACATCGGCAGCTCATCCCAGCCGAGCACTTACACAAATGTTTGTCTCATGTTTAAATAAATACAGTTGATGCATCTGCCTCATGTAAGTTTGTGTTTTTCGATATCCTTCTCTTATCTTACATCTTACTCAAAGTCCATTTGTATCGACTGCTACCGCCACTTCAAACTGCTGTGGACATATCAACTGTGCAACAACATGACTGGCCCGCTATGTTACGGAACAATTCTATCCAGGATTCTTAAAGTGGTTTGTCTCCTTTACCTCTCTGATAAAAACTGTGATGACTTATGAATACCTTCTCATCATGCTGGACACGATTACCCCTTCTTTTCTCCTTTCTCCCTTTCTCCCTCTGTCTCTCGTCCTTAGCAGTGTGCACACACACACACACACACACACACACACACACACACACACACACACACACACACACACACACACACACACACACACACACACACACACACACACACACACACACACACACAGACACACACTGTGGTAATGAAGGAGGTAATGTAGACCAGCTCTCTCTGAAATACAACACAATTACAACAGATTACACAGCAATGGTTTCCACATGGTTCACAGAAAGTTGGATTACCACCCTCGCAGTGTGTGTCGAAGTGTGTGTGGTAGGTGCTTTCCTTTGGACCACCACCAACATCGCTGCCTTGAGTACACTACATACATTGAATGGGACAAGGGGTGGAGAGAAGCACTGGGTGAAAGGGTGAGGGGGCGATGGGAGGGAAGGGGAAAGGGAATTAGGCTAGGGGTGGTTGTATAAGAGGAATGGAGGCATGTTGTGGGTCTGTGTGCATCCACAGTGTATGTGTGCAAGATAATTAGTACGAGATTTAAAATACAAGAGAAGATAGGCTTCTCTCAGTTGTAGGCTAAACCTGGCACTAACGGAGCATTCTTGTGTGAGCTTTCCGAAGGGGAAGCCAAAAAGTCTTGATCGCCCCCTGTTGGCTGGATGCAGCACAGGTCATAAACCCCACCTGCTCCATGTTAGTGGATGGGGCATGGGCCAAACTAAAAAAAAATCATGGCACATATTAAATAAAATTTCGATACCGCAGCTCCACACCATGATCACTACTGCGCTGACTCAGGCTCCAAATAATGTCAAGGTGCAAGATGGTGGTTCCCTGTATCTGGAATATTTTGGTGTCATTTTAACAGAATAAGGTGGAGATGTGTCGTCCAACTTCATGTTCGGTCTGTGGTCAGCAAGCAGAGCCCTCAATCAACTTTTACTGAAATGCAGTTTCACCAGATTTACATCGTGGTTGAGCGCTCTGCTGCATCTTCAGCATGTCTCACATCCAGAATATGGGAAAAGACACAACGATGTTACAAAATGAAATTCAGACAATGAAGAATTGAATTTAAGAAATACGTGGTCAGATTGCATTGTGGTCATATTGTTGCAACATTTAGGAGAAGCTGAATTTGGTGAATGTTTCTCCCTGGTTACCAGAAATGGAATATTACATACTCAGGTGGTTTACTGGAAAAATGCAGAAATCTGATTCTTAGAGTAATGTACATCATATTTAGGTATATTGTTACAATTCGACATCACAGCACACAGACTGATTAGGTGAAAGGAGAGAAGTTAGTTGAGGTGAGATGAGAGTAATGTCTGGAATGATAGATTAACCCTTCAACCAACCACAGGAGAGAGGCTTCCATCAATTCATCAACAAAGACAGCAAATCACCAATCACACCGCAGGGTGGAGGGAAAAAAACCCAACTCAGCCGTTCTCTAGCTGGATATTCATGCACAAATGCTTTTCTATACATACAAGCTGACGTGTGCAGATCCACACCGAAGAAACCACGTGCTCTCAGCGTAAAAAGAAACCTCAGACTTTCTCCTAAGATGAACTCACGTGGTTTTGCCCTCCCTTTTTCTTCTCTGCAACAAACAAAGAGACATTTCTCATCTCATTTATTCTGTGTTTTCCCCGCCACGTTCCCAGGCTGTCCCACAGCAGCACCAGTGTATTCAGTGGAGTAACATGTCAGACCTGACCTGAGCCAGAACCCAACACTGCGGCTGCAATGGCAGGAGTAAAACAATGTCAAACTCCAGGGGACACCTACAAGTCCTGCCACCACAAAAGCTTTCTGTCTTTACCAGATAATATTTAATTTAGTCACTTTTATTCTCAGTATCTCTGCTCTCACAGTCCGTCTCGACCTCCTTCTCCTCGCTGGTTGTGATGTGTGGTTGACCTCAGACTATTGTGTTGCAAATGTGAAAGTTTTCCCGAAATGCATCCCAGTCTTTTCTATTTGGGAGAAACCACAAACTTTTTTTCCTTTTATACAAGCGCACTTTTGTGTTTTTTTTAGTTTTTAGTTTTGTTTCTACATTACATTTACATCTGGTTTTTATTTTTGGAGCCGCATTTATCTTGTTTCTGTATTTTTGGGAACCAGCGCCAGACTTAAATAGCATGTTACTGTAGTTTAATATTGTGCAACCAGAAGAATAATTTGAGTTTATGACAACTTGTGACTTGTTTTCAATACTGGGCCATCGACTATTAGCAGTAACATATTGTCAAATTTAAAGAAATGACTGAGATCCAGGAAAGCAGCAACAAGCTCCAATGGGAAGAAACATGGAACAATCACAAACGTTTGGCAGAAATAAGTGTAAATAACTTCAAATGGCAAAAGAATAATACAACAATTACTGTGACATGTATATGAACTGCACTAACTTATTTTAGCCATTTGGTGGTGAACACACTACTGACAGATTATCACCCTTTAACTTGTAAGCAAACAATTGCCCATTCACACATCCAGAAACAGTATCATTCATTTGAAGTCAAGCTTCAGGCAACCAGATGAACATCAGACCAATGTTTACTTTCCTTTTACCTCTGTTTTTGGTCCCCACCACCTCTTGAAGTAGATAGCTGTCTCTTTAGCTGCTACACTATGGTCATTGGCCACATATTAACTGTTTATGCAATAATGCCTAGTTCACACATGAGTTTTAGCCCGTTTTTCCACTCATGGCCAAATTTTTGGAACTCGTTGACAAAAAACCCAGATTGGAGCCAAAATCGGCATTTGGTTCCTCCTGGTAAAGATCGATTAGTGTGTGACCCCCTGTTGCCAGTCAGTCATGTAGAATGAACTCACAACAACTGCAAGCTTCCTGATCATGACACCAAGTTGTGTAGAGTGAACTGCAAGGCGATCACATTACTTTGATGTACAACTTGGCATAAAAGTGGGGAGAGTGAATCAAAACTATTAGGTTCAGGGTCACACAACAAAACAATGAGTTTAAAATTGCTATAAAGTCTTTAAAGCTGAGGAAGTAAGATAGGAAGGAAGAAGGAAAGAAAGTTCCTATATCCAAGTAGAATATGGGTTTAAATGTAGTTTAAAATGAGTTTGAAACACTGTGGACTCTTCAGTCTGTGGGACTTGGAGGTCAGTGACAAACTTGCTCTGGTTTCTCAGGTTTCTGTTGTCATATTTCTGGGAATTTGATGCAATGTTTGGAAACCGAGCTGCAGCCAGCCAGGGTGGATCTCAGTTTCAGTGTGTGTGTGTGTGTGTGTGTTTGTGTGTGTGTGTGTGTGTGTCTGTGTGCACGCACATGCAACAGTTTATGTGTATGTCTTCTGTCTACACTAACTCTGTTCAGCAAGAGATGATTGTCTCATTACAGCATCCAGGGCGTGAGAGCTCTCTCTCTTTCTCTCTCTCTCTGTCCGAACACACACACACGCGCACACACGCGCACACACCCGCGCACGCACGCACACACACACACACGCACACACACACACACACACACACGCACGCACCACACGCACGCAGCCACGCACACACGCACGCACGCACACACACACACACACACACACACACGCGCACACACACCCCTCTCCTGGTCTCTGTCAGTCATGCTCTGTGCTCTCACTCCTCACTCTTCTGATGTCATTTGGAAGTGGATTGATGGGTGGAGGGGGCTTATGAGGGGAACACACATGTGCACACACACACACGTACGCAGAGAGAGAGAGAGAGAGAGAGCAAGAGAGAGAGAGAGAGAGAGAGAGAGAGAGAGAGAGAGAGAGAGAGAGAGAGAGAGAGAGGGATATGGTGGTGTGTTGATAGTGAATTATTGTTTTTTAATGCCTCACACTGTGTCTGATCCAGAAAGGAAAGTCAGGCCAAATAGCCGTTAATCAATCCATTGCACTGTATTTGTCCACATGTGTGTGTGTGTGTGTGTGTGCGTGCGTGTGTCTCAGTGTTTGTGCATCTAATTTCTGATGCCTCGTCGACATTAACAAAAGTCACAGCGGTCGTAAAATCCATGCGAACACTCATAAACACAAACAGCGTGTGAGAAACTGAGAGGATAAAGTAAGAGAAAGGGAACAAGGGGGAGAAAGCAAGAGAATGAAAGGAGGGCGGGGGGTTGGTGGGGGGTTGGTGGGGGGTTGAAGAAGAGATAAATAGAGAAAGAAAGTGATGTGGAGAAAGGATAATGGCTTCCATATGAGAATGTCAGGGCTTTTTCCTGCTTGCTCCTCGGTGTAATCATATCAGCAGTCGGGTCGTTTCCAGCCTTCATAAATGTGAAGTATGCAGCGAGTTTCAGGATCCAACTTCCTTTACATAAACACCCCTTAGAAAAACACCCCAGCTGGATGTGAGTGTAAGTGTGTGTGTGTGTGTGTGTGTGTGTGTGTGTGTGTGTGTGTGTGTGTGTGTGTGTGTGCGTGTTCACTCCTGTGTGTGAGAGGGGAGCACACATACAGTATGCCACACAGTATTTGTGTGTGTGGCATCCTGGACTCAAGTGTATTGACCTATAGTATAAATTATGCATTTGTGTGTGTGTGTGTGTGTGTGTGTGTGTGTGTGTGTGTGTGTGTGTGCTGACTAGAAAGTGATGACTGAAGTCGTCTAAAGTTATGAGGTGTCAAACCATTAAGCCACCTTCACTGCATGTACCTGCCACAGGACCGTGTACCTGCAACAGCTAATAGCACCTGCATATCAGGCTACATTCACATTAATACATTCTGAAACATGTTGCAATGTTTACGTCCACACTAATACTTCTTCTAGTACTGAAACGGAGACGTTTGGAAACGCTGTTGGCATCGTTTTAGTTTGAAAACTCCGTGGTTGTGCTGCAGTGTGGACGAGCAACAGCAGAGACGTATGGAAACGATAACACAGTCACAGGCATCTGCTTCCTGGTGGGCTCTTCTCAGTCACGACTCGACTACAAGCTGTGGAGGCAAAAAGTTGGCGACGCTGACTGTCGGTATCAGTTCCACCTCATCTCTGGTCCAAGAAAAGAAATCCCTGCTCTTACTTTTCACCATGGATGTTTCTCATTCGTAGTAGTTTCTGCAACTATAAGGATCCAACTGCAGGCTTTCAGGCGAGTCTTTGTATGGAGGGAGATAACTTCTTACTACTTAACAGAGATTGTTTCAGTTTTAAAACACCATAACACTAAAATGTGTTAATTTGATACAGCTTTAGTTTCCTTTGAATTTCATTTTATTGATAATTGATCACTTTAGTGTAGTTAAAGTTCATAAATACTAATGAAAATTAGCATAGTTTCAATGGTGGTGACATGTAGACTCTATTTTGAAATAATCCTTTATTTCAGGTGTCATTTCCGTCTATGGTGAGGTAAGTGGAAAATGGACTATTTGTTGTTCACATGCACAATGACCGTGTCCCTGCTCTGCAGCAATATCAGACTATTCCTCATAACACAGTCTTATCACATTCAGATGCTGATTTATGCACTAGTTCATTATAATAAGCTCATTGTTCAATTTTTGGTTTTGTGCCTCCATCTCGAGGGATGGAGGCAAAAAGTCGGATAATATTTATACCAGCATGTCAACAACCTAAATGACCACTTAACTCTCTTATTCATAACACAAGTGTACCAGGCGCACACATGCCAGTGTTAGGTAAACCTGGACCATGTCACGGTAACAATAATAAACACATAGTTAAGGTTGTCATGGTTTAGTTCAGTTTATGCAGAGAAATGAAATAACTCATGCAAACATCTCATTCAAATGATCGTGTTGAACTGTAGCTTCAGTAGAGGTTTAAATGGTAATTTCTTCAGAAAATGTTATTTGTATTTATAAAAAAAGACTTGACTCACACAACTGTTTCTGTATGAACAACTTTATATGTGTTTTTTTTAGTCAAGGTTTTGTTTCAGAGAGAGGCTGCTGCACTGAAGGGTTAAAAGTCCATGGCAGCTGATAAACTATTGAGAACTGTTCGATCCCCTTTGGTGTGTTTCTGTGTTTACTGCAGCGGGGGAGCAGCGGGAGATCAAACCTCGCACAGTGCGCGATGCTACACACTCGAGCCATGGTTCTCTGAAAGAGGCTCCCAGGGGTCGCTGAGGGGGTCAGTGCAGGCTGCAGACCTCCTGCCTGAGCACTCAGCTGGCAGCACAGAGATTCAGAGCGCTGCACTGGGGACATGTTGGGAAACTGTAAAAACACTAGGGGTGAGTGTCAGTGAGTGTGTGTGTGTGTGTGTGTGTGTGTGAGCGTGTGTGAGCTGTATGTACTCGATACTCAAATTAGCTAATACAAGACTTAAGTTAAAAACACAAACACACACACACTCACACACACACACACACACACCACATATCTCATGGTTGACTAGGCACAGGCATTATTTGATTGGCTTGGGTTCAACAGCAACACTCAGACAGACAGAGAGGATTATGGGCAATTGAGCTTCGCTCTGAGTGGTTAAAGTGATACATACTTCCTGTATATAAAAGTCTGTTCTGCTCCTTTTTTATTGTTGATTGAAATAACACAGCTCTGATTCCACATACACTCGGGTCAAACTCCCACATCTGCTCTTCCAATCACCTGATACCTGGGCTGGGATTCAGTGTTAAACTATATGGACAGTAACTGATGTGCTTTATGTTTTCCTGCAGCAGGAAAAGCACTTTGTTTGGATAAGCATCAAAAGTTGTGGCCATGTGCTTGAGGGCAAGGGGTCGTCATCAAATCCCAAAGGCCACATACACCTTCTCACCAAGGGAGACACTTTTACACGAGGTTATGTTTTTATTGCAGTTTCTCTGATGATCAGCAGGACTACGCAAAAAAACGACTAAACTGATTTTCTTTAAAACTTGCAGAAATGTGTTGTACGGGCCAAAGGATAACCCCTCACATTTTGGAGTGGATTCGGACAAGGAATTACGAGATTTTTCAGATTTTTTTACTTGTTTCCCAGAGAATAAATGTAAAATAATGTATCTTGATTAAAAAAAATCAGGGTTATTTCGGTGACTCAGTTCAATTCTAGTTTCACATACATTTATACTGCAACTAACTATTTTCTCACCTTCACGCTCGTGGTCTCACTCTGTCGTGCTTTGTGGTTTCAGAGCGTCCTGCTCTCACTTTCTTTCTGCATTGTGAACAGAAACTCACGATCGTGACATTTGGATTTTTTGCTTTCAACATGACGGCTGCACCGTTCATACAGAATGTCTGGGATGGGACGTGATGATATCATATTCACAATCTGTAGTGTGACACCACATATGCGCACAGCCTTCATACAATGGAAGTGACATCATCATGGTAAACCAGAAGTGCTGCATTTACTTATTTCTGTGATGATTAACGGGGATGATATCATCATTAATCATTGCTGCCAATCACCACACATTGCTGGGCGTCATCACTCCGATAGTCTCAACATCCTGGCAGCGAGCGATGATATCAGTGTGCAGTAAGTGATGATGTCAGAGTAACGCAGATTAGAAGTGGCTACGAGGAAGAGCACGAATCTGACAATTTAATCATTCACAGATCAACAAGGATTCTGGAGATAAATCAAATACAAAATCCAGGAGAGTCCAAGACGAGATCAGAGTGAGAGAAAACTGATTCCAGCTACAATAAAACAGACATTTTATTAGGATTTATTAAAGGTAACTTAAACAGAGAATCAAATCATGCAGTAATAATGTAACAGGGTGGGGTAATCACAACAACAAATCACAAAACACAAATAGGAAAACATAAGGACAAATGAGGAAACACAATTTTCTGGTGTGTTTTGTGATTTAACGTCATGATTTACACTTTAGGGCCATCATATTTATCATAAGATAACTATTAAATAAAAATGTAAAAAATATAACTATATAGAATAAGAGCATTTTCTTCTCCAGCTGCATTTTAAGTTCCAATTCAAAATAAACCATAATGTTACAGATATTTCATTTTGAAAAAATAAAGATATGTTTTCCACTTCCTCACACATTACAATTACCTCTACATGAGAATAAAAAAAATATTGCATTCATTTTGTTCCAGGAGGAAGCCACAGCGTCTCACTTGCTGCCACTGACGACAGTCTGGACACTGTGTGACAGGCATCTGCTGCCATAAATCAACAGTGTGATTGCTGTATTGTCACATTTCGGCCAAAGCCCGAGGGAAACATACCATCACCTGTGAGGGAGGAGAGAGGAGGGAGGTGAAAATGTGTGAGAGAAGAGGAGGAGGATGGAGGGAGGAAGTGGGAAAAGAAGAAAAAAAAGAGGCAGATGTGAATATATTCATGGGAAATGGATTACTAGACGCACGAGAGAACGATAATTGTTTGGAGTATTCGTTCCAAGTCCCAGCTCAATTTCAAACCCTCCACTTAAGTGAGTGGGTAGGAGAGTGTGTGAGTGTCTTTCAGTATGTGTGAAAGTGTGTGTTACAAGTGGTTTTGGAGTGGCATCAGTGCCGGGTGTCATCCTCTGTACTTAGCTTTAGCACACCTCATTCAAATGCACAGGCCAAAACCTTGAACACACAAACATGCACATGCACACACACACAGGGTAAGGGTTCATTGTTCTACCGCTCTTGATTGTCAAATCGTAGAGCAACACCACCTTTCCATCAAGAGAAGAGTCCATTATCCCTCACACATTATCTTTGTGTCACCCTCCTCTTCTTCACATCTTTCCTGTCTCGTTGATACCCTCTCCTCTTCCTCCATCACCGGCTGACGCCCACATCTTTCCTCTCTAATCATTTTATCTTCTGCTTTTGTTAATTCATTACTTTCACTCCACACTTTCTACATCGAAGCTAGACGACTACTACTACTACTACTACTACTACTACAATAATAATAATAATAATAATAATAATAATAAACTCTATTTATATAGCACCAGCTCAAAGTGCATTATATACAATAAAGATAAAGATAAAAGCATGTTTGTAAAAATAAAAACACGTTAAAAGAGGCTACAATAATTTTTTTGTTGATTTGCTCATCCAGCAGATGCAAAATTATGCATTATCTTTCGTTTGGCGTTGTATTTCTGGCCCCCTGGTGAATGTAGGTGCAATATTCATTACTGGCTGTGACAGTGTGATTTCACCTTGAGAGTCTATGTATAGCCGATTGCAGACACAAACTTTGGAAGCTTGGGTCGGGACATTTTCTAGAGTTTGCTTTTCGCATAAGAAGAACACAGCAGGAGATTGTCCGGGCCAGATGCATTCATAGCAACAGGAAAATGTCGGAAACATTCAAGCGAGGGCTAGAGCATGCAGGACGCAGGGCATGAGGAATTCTGTGTTTTTGTCTACATCGACCCTGATCAGCCCTTATCACAATAAGCTCTCAAAAAGTTGTTGTCTTCTTTTGTTTTACATTCCAAGATATTCATATCGTTTTATTTTTTTTACATTTTCCTGCTGTATTCTCGCATGGACTCACTTGGACATTCTACAGACATTTTATTTGGTAGTTGACAGGAAAAGTTCCACAAAATGTCCGAAGCGACCTCTTTGGACATTTGTGTTCTCACATACAGCCCCTTCCGAAAAAGTTCTGGAAAATGTCTGGACTTCTGTTCCGGAGACACACACTGTAGTGGGGACTAACATTAATAAGAACTGTGGTTGAGAAGATCAACATGAAAGATGAAGATGGGAGTGGTCTGACCCATATTAGCACTGTGTACTCATGTAAAAATGACTGTTGCGTATATGTGTTGCAGCTGGTGTGAACTCATTGCGAAATGGTCTCCGGATCTGTTTTGGCTCCGTTTTTGGTCTCCACCAACTCCTGATTGAAAAAAATATCTGGCTCTAGCGGTTAAATTCCCCACTAAGTTCACGCTAGTTGCTAATGTTTGTGTACCATTTAGTTCTGGGGAGGAGCACACTGAATAGCTTATTCACTGAAAACAGCTGCATGCTGCCTGCTTAAAATGACGCTACAGAGCAGTAAGGGTTTTGGGCGGCACAGCAACATAGCTACAGAGCTATGTAGAGTTGAGATTGAGTTGATAAGTAACAGGTTTATCACTATGAGCGATGTTTCTCACATTGTTCTCGCATCTGTCATTTCATAGAAAAAATGTGTCGACTTTTTAAACCGTGTGTGAGAACACAAAATATAAGAGCCGTAGCTGGAGAAGTCACTTCTACAAATTCCACATCTGATTGTAATAAGTGAATCAGGTCTTTTCTCTGGAGTTCAGTTTAGGAAGTGAGCAGCTGTTGCACAAGGAGATGAGGCTCAGTGGAATAGAGAGGAACTCCACAGTGAAACTTGAACACCTACCTGCTACCAGATATTTTAACCAGTAAAATATTTTAAACGTCAAAGTTAACGAGTCTACATTATGGTTCAGCTGCTTCACTCTTCAGCTTCTCCTGCTTTTTGAAATGCATGTAGTAGACCTCTGTAGTTTGTGTAATCATCTTTATTTAAGCATCTGACAAGTGCATGTAGACAAATTGATCGAGCACTAGCATGTTTGTGAAGAAAAAAAGCTACAGCCTGAGAAATAATAGAGATAGACAAAAAAATAAAAAAATAAATCTGTATTCAGTTTTTTCTATATCATCATCAGCAGGGCACAGGGACGATGAGGGTGATCTGAGAAATATGTAAGAAAGTATAGGCTGCATATAAAGATGGACAACATGACAGCTCCCCAAAAGCTGAAGTACCCCAATCGCCACCTGGTAGCTGGCTGCAGTACAGGTCATTATTAACCCTGCCTTCTCCATGTTAGTAGATAGGACATGGACCAAGCTAAAAAGTCAATGTACACAACAAATAATTTTCCCCCAAAGATCTTTGTGTCAATTTAGGCTTATTAGTTAATTCTTATTACGCTGATATTTGTTCAAGTGTTCAATTTTTTCCAGTAAGTTATTTGATGCTATAAAAACGGAGTGAAACATCATGATTGACAGCTTAGACTGATATGTGATTGGTCAAGCTTGTGTATCGATGAGTACTGATGTTTGTTTTTCCTTGTAAGTTAAGATTTGCTAAAAAAATAGGTTGATTGATCGCCTTAATAAATATTATAGATTTAAAGCATTGTCATTTGTCATTTTTGTTGAGCACTGTGTTATATTGTAAATGCAGTGAAGAGTATGTAGATTTACTCACTCAAGCTCCAGAAATACCAAAACCTAGTTATGTTTTAGTACAACAGCACTCTATTTTGGAGGTATGTTTTGATTTCAACCATGAAAAGCCACTTTCACCGTCATTTGCAGGTAATAAAGCAGCTCTGTCCACTTCCCTCTGTCCTGTGTTGCTGTAATTTGAAATGAACTGTGATATTCTTGGTTTTGAAACTGCCCTGTGAGCGGAGCCAAACCTTAAAAGAAGGCTCACTGTCAGCATGTACAGGCTGTGTAAATAAAGGTTTTGAATCCAGCTGAAGGAGGAGGAAGGGAGGAGCTTTGGGTGTGTGTGTGTGTGTGTGTGTGTGTGTGTGTGTGTGTGTGTGTGCGTGCGTGTTTTTTTCCTGATGGGGTTAAGTGCACCAGGAGTGTGATGTGGTGATGGAGGGAGGATGAGAGGGATAAAAGAAGAGGAGACAGAAAAACGAGAGGAGAGATCCATTAGCTAATGGATGTGTTCAGTCCTGTCTCGTCAGACTTTCACAGACTCTCTCTCTCTCTCTCTCACACACACACACACACACACACAAAACAAGCCATTGAACTGGCCTGTTTTTTTTAAATGTGCATGTGTGCATTTAGTACACAAATCGACTCAACTTATTAAAACAAGGCCTAAAAGAAATTCACAAATTGTACTCACGTCAACTGTAAAATGTGTCCACAGTCTCCGTACACGTGTGTTTGTGTGTGTATGTGTATGTGTGTGCCATGAGAAACTAATTGGTGTCAATAAGACATCTGTGGCTTCTCTTTGATTAAGCCTGCAGGCTATAGGAATAGAAATATAACACCTCACACACACACTGACACACACAAGCACACACTGCCTGTGGTCGAGCTGATAGCAAACTCCAGGCAGGGCCCATCTGTCTCATTACAGAAACGGGTCTCAGTAGAGAATTTGTATTGTTTATGGACACACACACACACACAAACACACAAACATGGGCACAAACTCTATAGTTGGCAGTGCTGGTAGCCTTGCTCAACATCAGAGCTGTTGGACACAGAAACAAGTTGATGTGACAGAAGAATGGAGAAATAAAAAAGAAATAAAAGATTGAGTAACACTTTAACCCACAAGGACCTCTCTGGTTTTACTGGAATAGAGCATTTGAATAGAGGAGGTCAGTGATGGGTGATGAGTCACATTTCAATCTGTGTATTTCACTTTTATTTATGTTGCAATCCTACAGCTTGAAAGCACTTTGAACGGCACTGATCTGGATGAAAGGTGACAAAGTCTGGGAGGTTGAAATTTTACTCAGCAAAAATGAAGACACCAAAATCAGAAATTGACAGAATCAGACACAGGAACTTAAGTCTGTGCAATTTAACATTGGTTGATTCAATCCTCAGACTGCCTGGGGGGTTGGTTTGTGACCTGAGGATCTGGCAGAGCATTCGTGATGGGAGGCTGCGAGGAGGCTGTGACCTGGATGGGGCCTGTCCTTGGTGAAGCTCTCGGCCTGAGCCTTGTAACCGTCTGGGGCTGTGAACTACATGTGTTCAGTGAGCAAACTGGTCTGAGTTAAGGTTCAGGTGCAGGGAGGTGGTGCCTCTAAGAGTAGAAAGGAAACTCCTAATATACAAACTGTTTGTCTTGGCTTGCTGGTGATGGCGAGTGTACATTTAGGCGTTACCTCTTGTTTAGAGCTGGACGTTGAGTAACCATGTGTCTGAGAGCAGGACGTCTGCAGTGATGAAGCTAAGCTGGCGGCCGATGGTCAGTAAATCTAAAAACTGCTTGTTAACGTGCGATGTCTTGAGTGTGAGGACTCGACTGATCAGACATCTGAGAAGTGATTTCTTTTTCAGAATTTTTCCTAAACAGCCCCCGAGTGAAATGTCTGGAGAAGGATAAGTGAGCCCATAGGAAATAGAACAGGAAAATGTACAGAAAATTGATATCGGGTAAGTGGACGTGTTGATAACGTTCCTAAGAAAAGAGGGTAGCAAAAGAATACACATTTCTCAGGGGAAAAAAAGAGGAGCTATACACGTAGAAGAAAACGATGAAGATGTCAACTTGGAAAGACAACGAGTTTCAAGAGGTTTTGGTGATGTGCTGTAAACTGTCATGTCATGCCTCCTGCCTGCTCTACTGAGGTGACACCCCTGGTCTCCCTCTAGCTGAAAACAGGACATTTTCCTGATTTTGCAAACCCGTGTAACGCGGACTATCAAGCTGCGTTCTTAAAATGTGAAAGGCAAAATCCTGAAAAAGTCCAGGCCCAAGTTTCTGGAGCTCATATCTGAAAACGACTTGAGAAAAGAGCCCAAACACAAATCAAGTACAAGAGATGGAAACCAGGCAAGAGAAACAGGAGACTGGTGGCTGGACCAAATCAACCTGATGATTCATCGACGCTCTACTGGCTCCTAAAGAGGACGACTAGAAACCTCCCTTGCTTGTCGCCGCCTCACTTTAGATTTCCCCTCTGCTGTATTCTGTTGTTTGAGTGACAGTGATTCGCAAACAAAGCAAGAAAAAGAAAAAAAGACGCCTTTTCACAGAGAAGAAAGAACTTTAATTAAATATAGTGACGAGTCAAAAAGTTACTTTACACTTCAAAGTTCAAAATAATAATAAAAAATCAACATTATCATCTTTACAGTAGTTTCCTCTGTACTTCCACACCGATACTGCTGATAACGTGTGTGTGAATGATGACCGCCACTGAATCCAGACAAGCCGCGATGAATGTGTTCACTGTTGTTTGACAAGTGCTTCATCATACTTCATTAAGCCAAACCCTCTATTCACTTCTTCCTGTACAGGTATTTAAACTATGTAATATACAAACACAAAAAAAACAAAAAAAACATCCTTCAACTTTAATTAAAACATCACATTTTTCTTTTTAAGGGAAAAATGATGACACTCACACACGCTCACACACGCTCACCAACAGAAGAGTGGTCTCCAGACCCATGTTTGAGATAAAATAAATAGGTGGCTCATTTTTTTTAAAGGAAAAGTGAAGGAAAAGAAAAAGCAGAAGGCAAACATACAGAGTATTAATAGCGCAATCAAAACAAGGTGGGGGAGGGAAATGAAGAGAGGACGGGAGCAGAGAGAGGACAGAAAACCTGACTGGAGCAGGAGAAGGGAGCGAGAAAGAGACATTTGTTCCATCCATCTCTTTCTTTCTTCATCATTCCATGAAAGACAAACACAGACAATCATATTGACAAATTTGTAAATGCTACGTCGAGATAATGCAACAGAAATATGCAGACTTTAACATTGATGATACAAAATGAAACTTCCATAACTTAGAAATGATTTAAAAAAAAAAAAAATACACCATGGCTTCTTTTAGTTTGATTGAAATGAGCAGTGGAAGTTTGGCTTTTAATAAACAGACGATGTTATATAAAATCAAATAACATTCAGGTCCTCTGACATTAAAAAAACAACAAATCAGAACATGAGAACATAATGAAGGATGTGAGTTTTCGGGGTTTTAGTTGATTTCTGGCATTTGTCATAGTTGATAATGTTCCTGTTCTTTCAACCAAGTTCTTGAATACTGCCGCCAGTCGGTCTGAGGCTACTGACTTCTGGCTGAGAGGGTGTTTTTCACTCATTTAGCTTAAATCAGAAATTTTAGTTTGGGTCTAGTTAGGTTTTCTGTCCAGTAAAATTCCCTTTTAAATGGTTTCTCGTTGTGGCAAATCTGAAACCTGACGCTCTTAAACAGACAGTTGTACATAAAATAACATTATTGGCTTATACTGCTTGTGACAAGAAAACACGTGTAGAACAGCAGGGAAACTGTGGCATAAGACTGTTTGAGCATCAACATCTCAGAATAAGGGCTTTGGCAAAATGAAGAGAACACAAATTAAAAGCGTTAAGACTATAGAATCACACACAGTGAGGTGCAAGCTCAGACTGCAGGGCTGAGGGAGCAGTGACGTTCACAACAAACCATCAGGGACTTTCCACACACTGCTAATTTAAGACATGTTGCTCGGTCCTGCGCTGCAAAAACTGTCCCATGTGGACATGGAGTCTTTACTTCTTAAGAAAATATGTGCAAAAGTGGGATGTAATTATGGTTTAAAGGAGACATATTATGCTTTTATTGAGGTTAATAAATTGAATTACTTAGTAACAATGTTTAGAAAACGAATTACTTTCCTCGTACTGACAGTTGCTGCAGCTCCTCTGTTCAGCCTGTCTCAGATACTTGGTTTTAGCTCCTGTGTCTTTAAGACCCCCTCCCAATAAAGCTCACTCTGCCCTGATTGGTCAGTTGGTGTAATGTCCCAAAACTTGTTCTGTCATGTTTTCCAGTCAACCTGGAGCTCCTCCTTCCCCAGTCTGCCCTCCTTACCTGGCACCTGCCTTTAAAAAGCCTGAGAAGCTTCCGGCTCCCCCTCTCTCTCTGTGCAGCCAGGATCAGCAGCATTGCTATCAGCCACCACTCTTTACTTGTTAACTTTAAAATACAATAAACTCGTTTTTGCATAACTTAGTTGTTGTTTGACTTCTCTATGTTGCTTCCCTTGAGCCGGGTGGTAACAGTTGGCCCAATCTGTTGTGATTGGCCAATCACTTGTAGAAAATGTCGGCCTCTGCTCTCGCTTCACTTGTGAGGGGGTGGTGTCAGACCAACCGCTAGGTGTGGATTATGCCGACTATTGACGAGGTGTTTCAGTTTCGTTTACTGCTGAGGGCGCAGACTACGGTGAACTTTTGGCTTTTTAACTTTTTCACCTTTTACATAAGCAAAAAAAATCTATATAACACACTAGAGGAAAGAAAAACTAAAAAAGGCAAACTATGTCTCCTTTAAATGCAAAGTTAAGTGGGGCAGATTTGAAGCCATTGTACCTCAGTTAAAGAAAGTATTTTTTTTTGACTCAGTGGAAGATTTAACGACTCGACAATTCTTGCAGCGCAGAATTTAAGACACACCATTGGCTAGTTCTCACTAGATCAGTGGGCAGGTAACACAATCAAATCTGATTGGCTGTCTAATCACACAACAAAAAAACAAAAAACAAAAAAATGTAAGTCACAGCAAACCAAAAGAGGGAGTTAAGACAAAAACATGAGATACATAAGAAATCAAATCTCACAGCAAAACCTAAGTCAAAATGGCAGCAGTCTTTAAGACATGTCCCTTAGAGGTCACCATGGCTGCGTCCAACTTAAAAACAAATCAAATGGTCACAGGAGCGATGGACAGACTCATTGGCAGAGTTGTTGGTTCAAATCCTCGACAGTGAAACTGAAGTTGGCATGAATTCATCACACACCTCTGTGTTAGGTTGGAGCGTCATTAATTTATGGCCTTTTTCCAACTAACTCTATCACCAAGGAGGTTGTGTTTTCACCCCTGCAGGTCCATTTGTTGGTTGTTGTGTTGTAAGCAAGATTATGCAAAAACTTCTGGATGGATTTCTACAAAGATCAGGCGTGATCGGAAAATCTGGCATGTTTAGGGTACTGATATTTATGTGTGCGCAGTTTGGTGCGGATCCAAATACAAATCAGTATCCAGCGAAATTAAGTGTGGTTTTCATTTGGTGGAGGTATGTGCTCCACTGAGTGCCATTCTAGTCTATCTCTCTCTCTTGAATCTTGAAACTAGCATGGTTCAAAACAAAATTCTTCTTGGTTTGATGAGTGACTGAATTCTCTTTCTCTCGGCAGAGTGTTCGCTGAAAGGCAGACTTGCACTTTTTCTACAAAATGAGCACACAGGAGCATCATCAGCATCAGTCGCAGACAGGAAGCATCTGAATCCATCAAGCTGAATGATTGAATGTAGATGAAAGATTGTGTGTGGATTTGGCAAAGAGGAGTCAAAGTGTGTGCGTGTCTGGTTTGGCTTGTCTGCGTCGGCTAGATTTGACCCTGTATGAATCCCTGCAGCCTCTTCATCATCATCATCATCATCATCATCATCATCATCATCATCATCATCATCATCACGGTTTTGTACTCATCATCAACACCATCATCATCGTTAGGTATTCTTCACATTATAATCCTTCATTAACGACCAAACTTCATAAATAGAAAATCCCTCATGTAGGTTATACAGTTAGAAGATGATTATCACACGTTAACTGCACAAAAATTAAAACAAATCAACAATCACTCAAGGGAGGAAGTGGATTCTCTCCAAAATAAATACACTTCCAGTGTCCATGGAGAGTCATGATGTAGGCGTGGCCATTCTCCTATAAAAGCATCAAGGTGTACAAAGTCTAAACAACTTATTTCCTCGCAAACATTTGTTTCCTTGCAGTTGTTTGTTTTTTTCCGTGTTAGAAAGGGCCTGAGTTGGGTTTGTTCCTTCAGATAGGGAGGGCTGCTTCCATCCCCCGACCGGAGTCCGACTCCCACCGAAATCCTCCGCCAGGATCGGTGTGAGTGTGCTTGGTTCATCTCACACACACACACACACACACACACACACACACACACACACACACGCACGCACGCACGCACGCACGCACGCACGCACGCACGCACGCACGCACGCACGCACGCACGCACACACAGTCATGCACTCACACCTTTTACATGGGTGGGACAATCATTCCAGGGATTGCTGCCGGGTGGAAAGAAAAATAAACAGAGGGAGAGGAGGGAGGGAGAAAAAGACAGAATTTTTTTTAAACACAGCCAAATATTTTCATCGTCATAAAAAAAATAAAAAATCTCTCGTAAATGCATCAATATGTTTTCCCATCTGTGCAGCTGTGTGACTGCAGAGACATTTAAACATCAATAGAGGAATAAATCAGTAAAACTGAGCGAGGACACGTCATTTGAGTTGGCTGTGAGAGACGATGCTTACACACAAACACGCACATGTAACGCAGAGCCGGAACAGTTGGCGTATTTTACTATATGTTTGTGTATATGTTTGTGTGTGTGTGTGTGTGCCTTAGAGATTGCATCATGGTGTGTGTTGTATTTAAACCCAAGGGATGGGTGTGAACACAGAGCCCAGCCCATAGTGACACACACACACACACACACACACACACACACACACACAAAATACAACAACAGACCATAGAAATAATTAAATGGTTTTATATTTCATGGGAAGTGGAAACTGCGAAAGGAAAATAATTTTGTTTAGACAAAACTCTACAAATGCGAATGTTTCAGCCAAACCTCTATTTTTTTCTGTTTTTATGCCCACCCCCACCCCCCCAAAAAACACGGCCAGGTATACTGACAGTATAAAGTGTCAAGAGAGTCGAACAGCTGTCATTGTTGATCGCTCCCTAGTAAGCTGCCAGCATGTGATCACAGAGTGTGTGTGACAGAGGAAAGCACTGTGTGTGTGTGTGCGTGTGTGTGTGGTGTTTATGTCAGCTGTGCTTTGAGGCTAAGCTTTGAGTTCCCACACCCTCGCTCGCACATGCTCTCTCTTACTCACTCTCTCGCTTCACACACACACACACACACACACACACACACACACACACACACACACACACACACACACACACACACACACACACACACACACACACACACACACACACACACACAAGCTAGCGTAAGTTCACACACACACATCTAAACAAAGTCAGTAACTCAGAGAATTAAATTCACTGTGCCAAATGTCTTTTTTTGGTTTCTGTAAATATCCAACTTCCTGTCTTTTGTTTCCCAGCCAATTGAAAGACAGAGAGGAGTTACCAGGCAACAGATCTGCGCTGTGGGATGAGAGGTGAATGGAAAACTTAACGCAGGCATAAGATGAAGTGATGTTAAGAAGGAGAGAACAATGAAAGACAGACGACGTGAAGGAGAAGTTGAGGTGAAAAAGCAGGAAAATGAGTGAATTGAGTTATGTTTAAAGTCTTAAATGAATTGGTCAGTTTATCGGAAGGAGCAAATGTGAGTGGTTAACAGAGAGGACCGAAGAAAGAGCTGAGGAACATACTTCAGGTGAAGGCCAGGCCTTGTAGAGAGCTGGCTGTTGAGTACTTGCTAGAGTCCACAAATGTCTGATCTGGTAGAGAGAGACGGGGACCGAGACATGACAAGGGACGGGTGGAAGTTCAGAGGAGTAACAAGAGGAAGGGTTACAAGATAGAGAAGGAAAACAGAAGAGAGGAGAGAAAAAAATTTGGTTCATCCAAAAGGTGAAGCAATACAAAAAGAGAGTGGATACAAAATGTCCTCAACAGAAAAAAAGTTCATTTAAAAAGCCTAAAATGACCTAACCACACAAACTTCCAGTTATTAAATAGGCAAATAATCACGTCTTTCCAGAAAAATACTGAAACAGTCACAAGTATTGAATGTCAATGCAACGTGATGCTCTTGTGTAATGATGTGGGGAAAAGGTTAAGGTGATGATTGGGCGTTTCAGTGCAAAACTTCGACACTGAGCAGTGTGTTGTGTGTCCTCTATGACTATAAACACTGGTTTAAGATGTCAATAGTTCAAACTATGACCACGCATTAGTCCAAGCGGATGTCGCAACTCTGACACGACTCTGCAGTGATGGACAGATGATTCAAAAGTTTCGCACTTGGAGTTTTATTAGTTCTGCGTGTTTTGGTCATAAATCAAACTCCTGGACAAATGAAAACAAAATCTGAGGATGTTTCACTGTGAGGAGGATGTGAATGCATGTAGAAAATTTCATGGATGTCTATTCAATAACTGTTGAGGCATTTCACTAAATAACACAAATATGAATCGAATAGTGGCCAAAGCAGAGGATCACAAAGTCAATAAGATTAATTCCTAACTTGTGTGATATTAGGTCATATTTGATCAGGTCCTGTGAGAAGAGGAAGAGGAGGATGTGAAACATAACTGGGAGGATCGTGACGGATGAGTTTCCATGGGGGAACCCTCCCTTCAAGCATCCTCTGGCTGACTGGCTGCTGTCATGGTAAATTACCTTGGAGCCCATTGCCGTTGGCGCTGGTGCATGAGGGCGGAGGGGAGGAGGAGGGCCTGACCACCGGAGCAAAGGCCGACTTCTGCTTAACGGCCGCCGACACCATGTTGGCCGGAGAGAAGGAGAAGACGCCAGAAGAGGAAGAGCAGTTGGAGGGGAGGCCGGTGGAGGAGGCCATGGTGGGACTGGATGGGACAACTGGAGCGGGAGAAATGAACATTGGGAGAGAGGAGAGGAATAAAGAGAAAGAGAGAGGGAGAGTTGTGGGATAAAGAGGAGAGGGGTGGATTGAAGATGAATGGTGAAAATAAAGATGAGAAATGATTTATTTCATTCTTAATTTATTGAATAAGAATTTATAATTTCATCAGATAAATAAGAAATTCTCCACTTTATGTGAGACATAAATTCCTGATATATATCACACTGACGCACATTACACGCTTCTAGTGAGAATATACAATATGTCCACAAATATAAGGACACGCCTGTCTGAGAATGTGTTTCAACTATAGACTGTGTATAAATGAATGACAAATAATCCCACGGTGGCCGGCTGCAGTATCGCTCATAAACCTCACCTCCTCCATGTTAGTGGATGGGACAAGTGTGAATTTTTAAGGGGTGAAATGTTGAGAATGACTTTTGTGATTGGTCATGCATGGGTGTCAGTGGGACCTCGATGCCACGGCTCCTTCTCCCCATCGCTACTGCACAATTCCAAGATGGTGGCGCCCATATCTGGGATATTTTAGCTTCATTTTTGTGCAACGGGAGGAAGTGGAGATGCGTCGTCCATCTTTATATACAGTCTATGGTTTAGACACAAGTTTACAGCACTAACTGAGCCCTGACCTCAACCCCATCCAACATTTGTGGGATGATTTTTTTTGATTTGCATAGTTCAACAACTCACAGAGCCACAATCAAAGATCTGTCCCTCCAAGAGTAGCAGAGGCTGTCACCACAGTAGATCACTCTCCATTGTCCCACTATCACATGTGGGTGTAATGTTTGCATGCCCACATAGTTTTGTCCGTGTGGTTTATTATGTAAATAAGGCACTTTGTTCATTTGATGAGAAGCGACACATGAAGGTTTTCAGTTAAGTCGACTGCTCCCAAGTCAAACATCCACATCCGCATCCACCTGCATCATCAGTGTGAAAAATTTGAGCAAATAAACAACGTCTCTCTGTCTTCATCCATTATCCTATCTCTCTCTCTCGCTTTCTGCCAAATGGAAAAGAGATGCAATTAACCAACAGAGAGAAAAGAGGTGTGGCTGTCAGATGAAAGTCGGCAAGCGGAGAAGGGAGGAGACGGACGGAGGACAAAATGGATCTATGGGCTGGGAGTTAGTGATTGTTTTTGAAGACACAGAGACAGAAAACCCCAGGGGGGGAAATCTCCACACAGCAGATCTGAGACTTTCACTTTATGTCCATTTTAGTCTTTGTATGTGCACGTGCACACCAAAGTTTTGTTCTTCTCAGCGACAATGTAGGAACTGTATTCAAGATGTGCATACACGTATATGTTTGCGTATCGGGGGGGGAATGTGCACACTCACTAGCATAAGGCGAGTTGGCTGCAGAGCCGTTGAGGAAAGTGGGCGAGCCTCCCAGGTTTGTCATGCCTGTGTTGTTAGCGTAGCCGTTCATGGTGCTGGTGACTGAGGTGTAACTGGTCTGCTGGGGCGTGGAGCTAGGCACATAACCGTGAGGGGACACACTACTGCTGCTGCGCACGAAACCTGCAGGACACAGGGCGGAGAGGAAGACGGTCAAAGTGAGAACACTGGAACATCTGCACAGTGACAACTTTATAGCTTTTTTAGGCAAATAGCTAAAGGTTTTCACAGGATTTCACAATAGCTGCAAGATTATTTGGCAAGATAAGAAAATCACAAAATAGCACAAGAACAAAAATATAAGAAACATATTACTACTTACTTGAGAACACATCCCAATTAATGCATTTTATATATCAGCAAATTCTATGTATCTGTGTTAATAAAGGTCCTTATATCATGTAAATATGTCATCACACTGGCATTGAGCAAATCCAAGGTCTCACCCTGATTGGCCTGTTGAGGTTCGGAGACGTTGACGGACAGCTGCCCTGCAAAAGAGTTGACCCCCATCATGCCGCTGTGGGAGGAGCCGGAGAGCTGGGAGTGTCCTCGGGGAACGCTGTAGAGAGCCTCTGCGATGTCCGCCGCACGCTTCAGGATGATCTCCTGCACGATTAGGGAAAAACCAAAGAATAATTATTGAAATGAGAACTAACGTATACATGCTTTCACACTCCGTCCTCTTTTCGTGTATATATCTGCTCCTTACCTGGTTGTTATGGGGCAAACCATAGAGGGCTTCCACCAGGTCGGCTGCTCTCTTCAGAATAACCTCCTGAGAACAAATGAAGGAAAAATTTAAGAGTTTGCTTCTAGCTTTCTTGTGCTCTTCCTCTTATGTCGTCTTGGGGGTCAGAAGTTTGAAAAATAAATCTAAATTATAATTCACCAATATGTTAGATACAGCTTTCAGACACAGATGCAGGCCGATTTCAAAGAACGACACAAAAGTGATTTAAAAAATGTGCAATCTCTCTTTCCTCTCATTCCCACCCCCCCCCCAAACACGCCATCAACCGACATCCGTTTCACCATCTATTCATGATAAACAAATTGCTCTTCACTCCCTTTAAAGGGAAATAATCTGCTGTCAAGTCGAGTGCTTTTATGCGTCTTCATGACATCTCGAAGTGACAGGTATTTAAAATATACTCTGAAGTAAATCTGGAGTGCTCAGTGGGATCTTCTCCTGTGCATTGCTGTTCAGATCTGATCACATGTGGGCAGTTTTTGTCCTGAGCTGCTCTGTTGCTGTGACAGACCAGACAATCCTTCAACAGTTCTTATTTTCTTATGTTGTGTTTTATTATAGTAAAAAATGAGGTAGAGGTGAAGAACTTAGTCGCAAAAAGACCTGGATGTGCCTCACTGTGACAGTTCTTTCATTTCTATTCACCTCCAGTGATGGGAAGTGTTATTAATTATTCCTGGAATAATGTTTCCTGGTTATGTTTTAATCTTCCCCCTCAATTTTCTCATCTCTGTCTGTTCTCTACCCAGGCTCCTCTGCTCCCTCGATCCATTTTCACCTCTCTCGCCACCACTCCCTTCCCCCTGCTTTGCCTCCACATTGGGAATTGTCTCACTTATTTCCCCAAACCCACAAACACATCAACAGTTCTCTCTCTTTTTTTCTCAGCCTCTTTATTGTTTCTCCTCTCTTCCTCACCCGCCCACTCTCTCGATCTCTCCCTCTTTCGCTCGGCTCCCACCCCGGGGTCTAAGGTGTCTTGTTTAACAGTTAATGTGTTGTCGTTTCCACAGCGTGAGGCCGCCCGGCGACAGAGAGAAAATTACTCTGTGCTTCACAGTATTAACCTGCACTGTGTGACACGCACACACACACTTATGGATGACTGCCTGTGCGCTCTCCTGTGAGTTTGTGCCTGGTGGAACATATTGCCTCTCCATCAGTGTGTGTGTGTGTGTGTGTGTGTGTGTGTGTGTGTGTGTGTGTGTGTGTGTGTGTGTGTGTGTGTGTGTGTGTGTGTGTGATATGTGAGGTCACACAGCCAGTCAGCAGTTTTAGTGTGCCTGTCCATGGTGCTAAATTCAATCTTTTACACATTATTACAGCCAGGCTGGCTCTCTGTTAACCTCTCTTATTATAAGGCTGTTGAGCTAAGCAGCTCACACACTCTCACCCACACACTCACATGCTTGCAGACACACACACACACACACACACAAACCCTAACACTATAACACTAACACTCACAGAAACCTGATCCTGGATGTTCGAGCGGTTCCTGTAAGGCAGTAGCTGATAAACGGGAAGGAAAGATGATCCTCTGGTAACATCATCATTATCAGGTCTGCAGACACGACATCACTCAAAGCCTGCGACTGCCGGGATCGATGCACTCTGAATACTGTGCCTGTTTACGTCTTTCATAATTGGACACACGGCTACTCGCATCGCCTTATTAATCTCTCTCAGGTTGCGTCTGTAAATAAGACAGCATTGTTCGCCAGATTACCTGCTGCTTAATATGTCCTGCTTCCAGCTGCATTGTGTTGATATGAATGAGACTAAAGGTGTTGTTGCAGATCTGTCCGCAAACTCTTAAACTTATGAAGTACACTCTTTGAAAACTGCAACAGCAATACACCAGATGAATATGCATCTCTGATCCCATCTGATTCGTGTGATCATGGAGAGACAGATGTCTTTATATCTTTTCAACATCTGGCGGGAATTAGTCTCAAACCACATCCTAAGGTGATTTCAACTTACAGATTTGAGTCTGTGTTGAATGCTTCTTGTTGATTGGACAGCTGTATGATCTGCCTGAGATTCATTAGGTGAACTATGTGGGACACCTGCACCACGAGGTGAGCTGGTGGTCGCCCCATATACGGAGGCTTGAGACCCGAAAGCAGTCGCAGGTTTGATTCTAACATGTCCTGTTACCGCATGTTTTACCCACTCTCTCTCTCCCCTTTTCTTACACGCCCAAGAATATCTGTGCTAGATATAAAAAATATATCAAACTTAAGCTTTAATTCTAATAGTCCGCGAGGAACAGTTTATTCTTAACCTTAGAAAGAGTTGTTTGAGTCCATTTACTCACAGTCTTCACAGGTAAATAAAGTGTTGTCAGTAAACGTATTTGCGTTAAACCCTTGATGTCTATGTGTTTGCATGATGACGTGCAGATCAGTCACCTTCCTGGGTTTACAGTGGATGATGATGAATTATGACAGTGATGGAAGCTGGCTTTGAAGCACTTCTGTTTTTAATCACCGATTTGCGTCCTTTCTTTGATTCCTCTAATTACCGCAATGAAAAATGATTTTAAAGCTGTAATCTCTAATGTTTGCCTTGATTCATGTGATCGTCCTACATCGTCTTTGTCTGCTGTCAAATATTTATGGAGTATACGCCTGACAGGCACTTGTCTCTCATTTCATTTTCACTCTTACAAACACAGTCAGACACAGACAAAATTAGGGAAACATGAAAGAAAAGATAGATCTGTCGGCAGAGAGAGAAAATAACAGGAGGTCTCGAGGTGCTTTTACTGTTCTGACCATTTCTAATGTGATAATCATACATCACACACACACACACACACACACACACACACACACACACACACACACACACACACACACACACACACACACACACACACACACACACACACACACACACACACACACACACACGTTGTATGCATTAGGACCAGTGGAAACGCTGAGCAGACTATCTGTGGGGTCAGATGTGTGTGTAACATGCGTGTGCCAGGGCGGCACAGACATGACACACACGACTTATTCTTCCTTAATGCTGGTACATTAGCCCCTTGATCCGCTTCTAATGTCCCATTAGGGATGCTGTACATGCAGGGTCACACCTCGCACAGGGATGATGTCATACTTAACATGAGGGCAAGGAGGGATGTGGGGCCAATCACACACATGCCCACATAATTAAAAGTATTGATTTGTGCGCACACACACACACACACACACACACACACACACACACACACACACACACACACACACACACACACACACACACACACACACACACACACACACACACACACACACACACACACACACACACACACTGCTAATAATCTCACTGCTGATTGAGTGAAGAGAGAAAGAGAGTTCCATGGTTTCACGTCTGTGTGTTCATGCATCACCAGGATTACTCATACACGCCGGTGCTGACCTCAGTGTGATGCATGACATCAAAATGAGTCGCATAGCGATGTCGGCTGAGTGAGTCACAAAGGAAGTCACCAGTCTGACGGCGGTGACACATACAGTACTGGTCAACCTTCCCAACCAAGACTCCTTCACTAGCAGAGCTGATCAGTAAGCAGATCTCATCCTGACCTCAACCTGAACCAAACCAAACCACAGAATGAAGACAGTTCCACATTCAATCATTTCTTTAATAAATAAAATATTTTTTTCATGCTGCCAAACTAGTGCTATTTTCAAATGACTAAAACCTGAAGCTTGTTCTTGTCAAGTAAACACATTTTCTACCTTTAATACCAGTGGCAACACTATGAATTCTATGCGTTTCAGATATGCTCTCTTCTAACAGTCACAGAAGTGTTTAATAACAATACAGGATGCTCAGCTCTGGCAGGAAATTCTTGTATAAAACACAATTGCAGAAATGCAATTCGTGCCAAGACATCACATTTTATTCACTAAGTTGAAACAATGAGAAGACCTTGACTGTTTTTTAAGGCTGTTTTTGTCCAAGAGGGGTGATTGATTTCTTTGTGCAGCCACAGACACGTTTCTGCTCCTTCTTCTCTCCGTTTCAGACAGATTTTCCTCACGGGCGATTAGACCAGAGTATAAAAACTGCTGTATAGGTTCTTGATTATCAAACATTTTCAGATTTTTGGCGAAACTGAAGAATTTCTCAAGAATCAAAAGTCAGAATTGTTCAATTCTGAACCAATATTCACTCTTGATTGTACTGAGAAGCTACTGGTTGGACAGTGTGTAACTGGGGCAGCCCCACATTGCTCAAAGTGTTCCGTTATAGTTTAAACTGGACAGTGAAAACAGTCTTCAGGCATCATGGTGTAAATCACTTTATACAGTAACTGTATGTGCACTTGGATGAAGGCTTAAGAGATCATTGTGACATAAAGTGGCAGCTGAATACTGGTCTGTGTGTGTGTGTGTGTGTGTGTGTGTGTGTGTGTGTGTGTGGCCAGCAAAATCCCCTGAATGTTCACTGAACAATTATAGAATCGGCTGTTCACTGGTAATCCTCTCATACACTCCACTGCCCCGTCTGTCAGTCTGTCTGTCAGTCTGTCTGTCATCTGCCTGTTTGTCTGTCTGTATGACTGTTGTCGTCGGTCTGTTGTCTGTCAGTCCTTCTGTCTGTCTGTTGTCTGTCTGTTGTCAGCCTGTTGTCTTGTCTGTTAACTTCATTATAAGGGCTGATCAATACTCCTGACGAGCAGGCAAGTGTGTGTGTGGCGCCAAACAAAACTATCACCCCCCCACCCATATTAACACACACACACACAGACTGCTGGTGGGCAGCAGTAATAAAGTCTCACGGTTCGATCAACCACTAGGCTGCACAATGATGAATTACCCAGCAATGCACACGCACGCACACACACACACACACACACACACACACACACACACACACACACACACACACACACACACACACACACACACACACACACACACACACACACACAGAAACAGGTACAAATGTGTAAAAGGAACCAAATTCGAAACAGAATAAGTTTAAGTCAGCGTTGTGTTCTCTGTGAAAGTCTTGTTTTAAAAACTGTGAGTGATCTGGGATGTTTTTGGTACCGTTTTGATTCTGTTAGTCTCTGAGAAATGCAAAATATGGTGAAGGTGCTATGATGATCACTGTGCAGTTCTTGGGGGGAGCGACAAATTCAGACTAATCGCTAAGAGAAAATACCTTTACAGATTTGTTTTCCTGGATTCTTTGTCACTCATTGTCTTTTGTAGTTTCTCAGGAGATTTGGTTTCCTCTAGAAGTTGAACTGTTAAAGTTTGTTTTTCATCTCGTGCACTATGAGACAAAAACAGTGACAAGTCGCTGTGTTTATAGATCAATAGTCCTTCCCCATGTTTGGCTCTGATTAACCTCTCTGTCGTCCTTTGGTTGGATCTGATCCCTGATCAGTGCATCCAGCTTCTCAGTGCAACCTGATAGGTCTCATTGTAGATTTGCCTGAAAATATCTTGTGTGATGATCGTGTTGCTTATAATAGGCTGATGATCCATGTTAATGGTTAAAGAACAGGGCAGCGGCAAATACAGGTCACGTTCTGGTTAGGGTTATGAAATCAAATGATCTGGTTAATGATGCTGGTTATAGTAAAATAATGAAATAAATTTTAATTGCAGATTAGTGAGAGGATGCAAACTCTCATGAGAGTCACATGTGGCAACATAATGTCGACCTCTTTCTCTCTGCTCAAAGACAAACATCATCTGCAACAAAAGCTCAGTTAAATGATGATTTCAATGGCCAATAATTAAGTGCCAATTATTATTTCAATCAATCAATAAACAAAATATCGAAAATGCTAAATATTTGATGGTACTATATCTGCAATGTGACACGTTACGAAACAAAATATCTGCATTCGGCTGGTCGGGAAAAAACAAGATATTTGTTTGGACATAAAAAAGTTTGGCATCACAGTTTTAGTTTTATTTCACAAACCAAAATGTAATAAATGAAGTGTGAGAATAGTATTAAATTCATTGATTATTAAAATTGGTCTTATACTTGTAGCCCTCAGGCTTCCTGCGCTGGCTCGGAACACTGGCAAGAGACTCGCTGAATCGGCCAATATGCACGTAATAACTTTGAAACTCTGCTGGACTAACTACTTCTTACCGAATCTGCAAAAATTATGATTGAAAAATTCCCTGCTGTAACCATTTGTAACCGCTCCTAAAAATAGTGTAACTTTACACAGTCAAATGTTCTAACAGTCTAAAACACCCAATTTTCCTCATTATAGCGAAGCCACAAACCCAGAGTGTTTGTCCAGTTTCACAAGTTGACTCTAAGTTTTTTATTACCAGCATTTAAACAGCAACGAGCTCATTAACGTCCGAGGCTAAACACGTTGTAACGTATAGTAACGTCCACTGTAAACAAGTGAGAACAATAAATGTTTATGACGATAAATCCACAAACTTCAGCCACATTTGAGGTGTGGAGTGTGTGTGATGTGCTGAGCGCGGTTCCCACGGTGATAATGCGCATCTACATTACTAATGATTGCTAACACATGTGCAGGAGCCACGGTGTCGGCACGGCCGCGATGACATCGCAGCATCACCACATCATCGCATCGTGACCAGCGCCCATGCCTGGATGATGTCACAGCAGAGGCAGCCAATCCTGGATCAGCTCCAGTGGGCATGAGGAGCCAATCGAAAGCAGCTGTTTGAAAAGGTCGTGACCCCACCCACCCAGGTTCTTACCCTAGTTTAAAGTGAATGTGGTGAGCCTGCACGAGCACACACACGCATACACACACACACACTTTGAAAGAGTCCCCTCTGCATGTACAGATCAACATGACAGGGTTTCGTTTTCAAAGCCGAGCTCATCTTTTGGTGCTAATTGTTTACATCTGCTGATCCTTTAAACGCTCTGCTTGATCTCCAGCTGTTAAACAAATAATCAGATATGACTTTCTGATCTGGAGACAATTCAAACACTCACCCTCCAAACGAGGGTTAAGCAGCTCACACACGCAGAGTTCACAGAGAGGTAAAAACACAAGCCACCAGAGATTTGAAAACACATATTCGGCTGAGAAATTCAAAAATAACACAAACAAAACCCACACGGAACACAGAAACGCATAATTGTTTTGTTCTTAGTGTTTTGAATTTATGTGCGTGTGTCTGCGCGCTGGTTCTTTGATAACAGAGCAGCTCTGTGTAGCTCAATGCAACTGAGCAGCTGCAGATTCGATCTCCGTAAGCGCAAGTCAGTCCTCCTGAAGTGTCCCAGTGAACATCATCAAGTTCACTGTGATTCTTTTTGCAAAAGGTGAACATTAATTATTTTTGTTACCTTCGGCAGCCTCTCTGGGTCCCCGGGGTGTCGCGGGATGACTTTCTGAAGCCTCTGGAAACCGTAGTCGATGGTTGGTTCATTCAGTGCTGCAGAGAACAGAAGCGGAAATGTGCTTTATTGTTTGGAACAGACAGATCTCATGAGACAGGCACTTCCTGAGTAAGTCTAGAAAACGGTGCCTGTTCGGAGGTGATGTCACGCTGGGGTGGATGCGATATAAAAAGTTCTAGCAAAGAAAGCCACAATTCAAGAATTCTACTACTTTTCGGCCGCTGGTCGACATTATTGTCCCCTAAAATGACCAAAGTACCACCTCTTTTAAAAACCAACAGAGTAGATTGTATCACTAACAACAACCTAAATAAGCTGGTTTATAATGCAATTAAGTATGTGCAACATTTGATATACTAAATGTGTATATAGATATGTTTATTTTTCACTTCCTTTTAAATGGAAAAATAAGTCATTAGCTGTGGTGAACGCTATCTGATATTGGTTAAAGCCACATTTGAAGATATTTCCCACTTCCTGTTACCAAAAGGATGTTGTGTCTTATTTGCTTCTCCCTCCTTTTTGCCGCAGCGAAGGGTAAACATGTGTGGTAAGATTTTCCATTCCACCATCTGCTCTTTCTTGAAGCTTCTACTTTGTTTTTGCACCCTTAACCTCTTTAATGGTGTTTTCAACCAATTCCCAACAGTGTCATATAATGTAAAATACAGCAATGGGGGGAAGGAGACACTGACCAGTAAGCGTTGATGGGAAAAAAGAAAACTGACTCTTGCCCCTTGGAGAATAAAAACATAAAAATATGCAGATTTCCCAGTGGGATTTCATATTTAATCTAACATGTCTGTCTAAACATCCAGTTGATGCAAAACAACAGAAAGCTAAAGCTGATGATTGTGTACATGAATCAACCAACAGTAGTGAAGGCTTCCAGCTCACCAGGCTCCCTGTCTCAGCAGTTTCAGCTGGAAAACAAGATATCTGACACAAGAGTCTTGTTTTAAGCAACAGTGTCCTTGTTTGAAAACTAATGTTGAAGCAGAGTAAAGGTATTAAAATGTTATAGTTCACACTTTAATGTTATTTGTGTTCAATCTGAGTTTGAACACATGATAAACAGATACAGAACATCGGCATCTGCGCCAGTGAGCAGGGGGTTGCAGGGACTGGTGGGTTGAGGAATGAAGAGAAAGGATAACATCCTATTTAGTGACATTTTGTTTAGGCTTTTCCGTGTTGAAAGATAATGAACCTGCTCAGCATGATCTCGAGGAGGCGACAGAAGCCTGTGTTTTAGAGAGGGAGGTTTGGGAATGAGAAGATGTGAATAGGAAATCTTGCTGGAAAAGTGTTGCAGAGAGAAAAACACATCTTTCAACAACTCTTGTGTGGAGATTCTCCTAAACCAGAGCACTCAACCGCCGGCTGCAACTCAGGACATCGTTTACCATTAAATGTGCAGTATGCAATTTCAATTCAAACAATAAGTATAAACCCCAGCCCGTCCACTCCTCTCTGCATTGGCCAATCGGCTTGCTCCCTCACTGCGAGGGACACCAAGCCACTCAGCAAAATCACAACTGTTTGCTGTCCTCGCTCCCAAATGGTGGAACGAGCTCCCCATTGACTTCAGGACAGCAGAAAGTCTACACATCTTCCGCCGCAGGCTAAGAAGATGGTCCACGTTATTCACGTGATGCAGCAAACTGCAATGAATAATCATGATCCCAAAAAACAGACGACTAACTGGCTAACTGGCTAGCAGTGTGTTTTTTGTAGCAGAGACGGGCAAAGCCACGGGGAGTGGATACAACATCATTAAAAGGCTAATCAAACTAAACGTCCCGTAGCCTTGAATGGAATTGGGGATTTCTCTGGGTTTGAAGATTGTTGGAAACATTATGGATTATGAAAGTCAACAAAATATATAAAGTATTTTAATGACTTCCACGCTGAAACTACAATGACGTACTCAGGCGCTGCTGTTTAACAAGTAGGGATCGGTGGGAGCAGCTGTGTGATGGTTTAATGCAACATATAAATGTTCAGAGATGGAGAGACCCGGTGGAGTAAGTAATGGTGTCAAAAGCATCAGTATGATGATAATAGTGCAGGTATAATCTAAAGGGCTTTAAAGAACGTTTAGAGTTCACTTTAATGTTGCAATTACATTCTTCTACAGTCTTTATCCAATCAACACGTCAATCAACTCGAGCTCTGAAAGCTCCGTCAGTCAGAGTGATGAGTATTATGTGTGTGTGTGTGTGTGTGTGTGTGTGTGTGTGTGTGTGTGTGTGTGTGTGTGTGTGTTTATTTATACGTGTCTTCACCCTATTGTTGAACCTAAGGTGTGTGTGAGTAAGAGAGAGAGAGGGAGAGAAAAATGGAGATAAAGAGATGTAGGTGTGGGGTGTACAGGTTGTGTGCGTTTGTGCTTCTCTGTGTTTGTGTGCGTGCGTGCTTTGGTGCAAGTGTGTGTGTGTGTGTGTGTGTGTGTGTGTGTGTGTGTGTGTGTGTGTGTGTGTGTGTGTGTGTGTGTGTGTGTGTGTGTGATGTCCAAGTGTGCAGCTGGAGTGATATTTGGTACTTTCCACATCCAGCTTTCATAAATTACTTGCAGCTGAATGTCCTCTGTGCTGTTTTTTTTTTGTTTCTTTTAGCACATGAGTGTGTGGTTTTTATATGTAAGTCTGTTTTATTATCACATCACACACCCAATTTTCTGGTTTCTGTTGTGTCCGAAACCACATAATTTGTTAGCAGTATAAGTTCATAAATTGTGAGCTGTAAAAATACCAGATGTGAAGCTGTCAGGAACAATACCTTCCCCCTGCTCCAAGGAAACTTATTTCTTAAGATTATGATTTTATGATTCACATGTGATAAATGCATCAACACAAGAGAAGAGAAGAGAGAGAGGAGAGGAGAGGAGAGGAGAGGAGAGGAGAGAGAGGAGAGGGAGAGGAGAGGAGAGGAGAGAGAGGGAGAGAGGGAGAGGAGAGAGAGAGAGGAGAGGAGAGGAGAGGAGAGGATTCAGGTGAGAGGAGAGGTAAGTGAAGGAGGAGAGGAGAAAGGGAGCATATGTTAAACCATCCAAAGAAAGAAAGAAAGAAAAAAAGAAACCCAGTTATGGTTGAGAAAAACAAAACGACAAAAACAGCTGCCTTACAGTCGGTGGGATATCAACTGTCAGAATTAACTGCCAGTGTCAGATCCACACTGTTTGCATCTCTGGAGACATTTAACCGACGCCAACTCTAATATAACACACACACACACACACACACACACACACACACACACACACACACACACACACACACACACACACACACACACACACACACACACACACACACACACACACACACTAAGACACGTATACAACAGGATGACTTTGTGTGGTTTGGATCCCTAAGGTCTTAAGTGTCTCCAACGGACCCTTTATTAATAGAACAACATGTTGTTGATGGCTTTGTGTAGATTTGTTGTATGTGTGTGTACTTTGGAGCCAAAAGGTCGGGTTTCTTCAATGATTTCTTTCCGCACTGGAACAGAAATAGTATCAGTATCAGCAGAAAACCATGCAATTGATTAAAAAGGCAACCGTAACACCAGCTTCAATAACCAAATGCACCCGTCTCCAACCTCGCAGAAGGTATAGAAAGAAAGAGTTGCTGGTTTGCATGGATCGTAAATGGACGCGTGGAAAAAAAGAAAGAATTCTCTCCAGCACAGAATATACAGTATCTCAACATCCACTGCCCATTGGGCTGAGGAGGTAAAAGTAATGTGGTCTTTTTACTTTATGTATTGAAAAATTACAAGAGGTATTATCTTACAGCTGGCAAAAAGGCATGTCCAGCACAATGCGTCAAAGTGTCTTTGCTGGTTTCAGACAAACACACACGACATTTTCTTATCCATCGTCCACAATGTTGAGCTAATGGACGTTGCACACATGGGTGTCGGTCTTAAAGTGTAGTATGTTTAATAAGTGGCAACCTAATGTCTAAACTGATTGTTGACGCATTGGTCTTTTGAGGCAGCGGCATGCAATTGTGCAATTGACCAAAGAAAGCTGCTTTTAATTAATTGTAGCAACATTTCACTATTTAAAGAGTGGATAATCAATCTGAGCCTACATAGATGGGCCCACAACATGTGTACACTGCTTGTGACACATCATCTGTCTCTATAATATAAATCTGCCATGGTGCAAGTGAACATTGCCAAGTGCACTTTCTCCGTGCGCTTTAGACCATGTGCTTAGACTGTTAAAATAGAGCTGTAAGAATTTACAACCGGCCTAGCAACCCTGTGAGAGTCTGGAGTATTTTGGGCTACATGCTAACATCATGAAGAACATTTATGTATTCCACCAGGGACTCCCCACTGAGAGCTCTTTTTCAAGATTGTCCTGGCCAAGAAAGGCAGCAGCAACAACACTGGGTCCCATAAAAAAAAATGCTAAGGAAACACATTGTGAACAGATTGTCACAAGCTTAAAATACAGGGGTCACATGGTATGTGTCCCAGACCACTAAGTCTCCAAGACATGTCCGTAGTTTCCTAGGGGATGCACGGTGAAGACTCGCAAACAAAACAAAAGAAAAAAAAAATGGTTCCATTCCATGTAAGTTTCATGACGGCTGCATGCATCACTGTTGGAAAACAACTAACAGGGACACGTCAGCCGAGGAATTGGTGACATGAAGCCTGAACCTGTTTCATCTCAACTCATTCTGCCACCCTGCTCCCCATGAAAGCATCCCAGCATGAACCCCTCCTGCTCTCCTTTACCTCCCCCCTCCTCACGCCTCCCTCTGTTCTGCTCAGCCCCCCTCTTTTCTTAACTACACCTTCTGCCACTTTCATCCAACCCTCCGTTCTTCCATCACTCCTCCTCCAGCCCTCGCTCTTCCTTTCAGAGGCCAGCGCTGCCTGCGGATCAATACTCATAGAAGTTTCATGAGGACGGACCCTCCACTCCTGTTTCACAATAAAAATGTGAAGAGAGGAGGGAGACAGAGGAAAAGCACAAGGGGGGAGGGGGGGTTGTGTGCGAAAGAGGCATGGCGAAATCGGGTAAAAAATATCGTCTGTGTTGAAGCTGTGTGTCTAAGATTTATTATACAACAGTGACATTTTTCTTGTCATCATTTGGCAGCCTTTAAACAAAAGAGTGCAAAGAAGACAGGAGAGGGTGGGCAAGGGAGGACGAGGAAAAAAACAGAGAGGCCGTGTGGGTGAAAGGACGAAGAGGGCTGATGTAAAAGGAGAAGAAGAGGAGGAGGGGGAGGAGGAGGAGGCGAGAGGAGGTGTGGTGAGATCGATTCTCTGGCCAGCCAGCAGTTCAATACCACTGAATTATTGCTTCATTCTTCCCCTTATGAGATGAGATCTCTTTCTCTCCAGCTCCTCTTCTCTTGGTGACTCTCCGTGCGTTTGTGTATGTGTGTATGTACATGTGTGTATCTGAATACGTGTGTCAGTATATGTGTGATCCACTTAGGAGCGGATCAATACTTTACAATTTGGTTTTAAAAGTCCACCTTTCTTTTTGTCTTTCTTTGGTGACTTGTCTCTCTCTTCCTTTGTCTTCCTGTCTGTCTCACCCTCTGTACTTCAGTCTTTCAGTGTCTCCTGTTGTGTCGGGAACTGAAAGTTAAATTCCTCGTAAAAGAGAGAAAAGTCAAAAAATTGTGAGGCGTTCACTAAAACTTCCTTCTCACAGCTGAGGTTTGGATCTTTATGCAGCTGCATTGAAGATAAACCAGCTCTGTGTGTCAGTGTGTGTGTGTGTGTGTGTGTGTGTGTGTGTGTGTGTGTGTGTGTGTGTGTGTGTGTGTGTGTGTGTGTGTGTGTGTGTGTGTGTGTGTGTGTGTGTATGTAACGTCTCTGTGTGTGAGACGAACTATTGATTGTCACTTTGTAACATTGTGTGTTTATATAGAGTGTGTGATGCAGGGAATGTTAATGTTTCCCAATAGGCAGATCAAGCAGCCATACGGCGCAGCGTGTGTGTATGTGTGTGTGTGTGTGTGTGTGTGTGTGTGTGTGTGTGGACTATGTGATAGACCATCTGTTTACCAGACTAGTCACCATCTTTCCCTCATATCTCTCTGATTTACAATTACTTTCAACTCCTGCCCCTGTTTGAAAGTGTGTGTGGTAAGTTGTGTAAGACATGACTCTAAGCAAGTGTGGCTTTGTGTGTCTTTACATCTGTGTGTGCGTGTGTGTCGTTGCACAATCGCGTGTGTGCGCTCTTGAGCGTGTTTAATTGCTCCGTCCTTACACCCAGAGGCAACCACAGCTAGAGCACCAAGAACCCACGACGGCCAATCAGCTTTCATCACCAGCGACCTTTCACCAGTGACTTCCAGAACCAAGTCGACCTTGAGGCGGGGTCAGGCAACCGCAGTAACGGATCACGTTTCCTGGGTCACATGTTGAAGTGATCAGCCAATCGCGAGGTCACAGGGGGTCACTGCCGCCCAATAGGAAAAGCAGTTAGATGCCAGACGGACCAATTACCAGTCGGCTCGCCTCAGGGTCAGACCAAAAATGTTTTGACTGAAGAATATTAAAGGAAGAACTCAGGCAGAGTATGTTTGTCTGTACAAAGAACTTATTTAACAATTGACATAATGATCTTATTTAATGTGCTAAATGTTGTTTTGTTTGACTGCACTTTACACAAAACCAATTAGCATCTAGCTAAGGTACCGTACGTCCTCGTCTAGTCAGCCGATGTCTTCTTCTTCGATTTTCATATTGTAATTATTGAATTTATATATGCAACCTGTTGCTGAAGGTGATTTTATTGCCATTTACAGACACAAACTTGGGTGTGGACATTTTCCAGAGTTTGCCTTTCACATATGAAGAAGGCAACAGGAGATTCTGAGGCTCAGACATGTTCACAACAACAGCTGAATGTGTGGAGCATTGAGGCGTGCAGGAGGCAGGACCTGACATAAATTCTGCTGTAAAAATCACGTGTTTTTTGTTACAGCACCAGTAGAACATCATCGCAAAAAAATCTTTCCAATCTCATTTAAAGCAACTGACATATGAATTGCGTTATCACATACAGCCCCTCCAGAAAGTTTCAGGAAAATGTCTGAAAGCAGCTTATGTTAAAACTTCCTTTCCTTTATTCTGAACGACTGCAGCTGAAACACAAAACTCATCATTTCCCTCTGCGTTCTCAACAGGAAATATTAAAACTTTCCCGAACCTGACACCGACTGTAAAACTGACAATTTATTCATGCCAAGTTTTTTCATCATCATTGATCAGGCTTAAATCCTCATCTTTATCTTTGGTTAATTACCAAGGTCATTAAATGTCTCGTACCTCTAATAATTCATAGAGCAGCTGTTTTATTTGTCTGTCTCTCTCTCTCTGTAAATGCCGTCATCGTTACGGTGTGATGGAGCCATGTTGAGCAGATCAATACCAGACATCGCATCACCTCAATCCATTTCCACATGTAGTGTATGTGCGGACAAAATGAGCAAACACACACTTACACACACGCGCGTTTTTGTCCTTTCTCTCCTCTGAGACAGGCTCGAGATCTTGAATTTAGCAGGAAAACACTCGGTCACAGTCACGAATCCGGTCAGAAATCAGACACACTTTTCCAACATTGGGTATTTGTGTGTGTTTGTGTGTGTGCTCAATGTGTGTGTTAGTAAACTGGGTGTTCTGGATGATTTCACTAATGACTTCAGTATGGAGCGCTATAAAGAGCAGACTGTTTAATTGTAGCTGGTTTTAACGAGCCTCTGATTATGGCAACATTCTAACGAGTGTGGGTTGTTAATGGTGACTAATCTGCAGTCATTAGTTCAACACTGTCTGGCCTGAGAGTGAACTGCAACTCATGGATGCTACACACACACACACACAGGAGAAGGCTATTACATATGCAAACAAACATTTCACAAACAATGAAAAATGAAACCTGCTCTTGAGAAACAAGAAGAAAAAAAGAGTGCACATATGTGTGTGCTTTTACCATTTGAGTGTGCGTTTGAGAGTGTGTGTATGTGTGTTTGTGAGCGTGTGTGTGTGTGTGTGTGTACAGTGGACATACCTGTATAAATGAACCTTCCTGGTGTGCCCTTGCAGAACTGTTTAGATTTGTAAGACAGAGTGACCTCGACGACCCCGGGAATGTGTCTGGGAGGCGTCTGCACCCGGATGGCGTGCGGCGTGATCAACTGCAGGAAGAACGTGGCGACCAAGAGTCAGTGAACACAAACACACATCAGCAATACACCTACATCTTAAGTTTTGATGGGATTTTGTTGAATTATGTCGTATTGAAACACCTCTGCATCAAAACAACCAAGAACCATTTTTGACTTCGAATCTGACTTTGGATCCAGTTTTGATCACTGCAATATGTGATAATCTTTAAGGATGCTTTTGCGTAAACGTGCTTCCTGGAGCTCCACTCTTAAGTTTATTTAAGGTTGTGGGTTGAGATTATTGCATTTGCACTTGTTAATGTGGTGAAAGGCATCGCTTGCTGAGCTGTATTTACATTTGGATTTGGTGCATGTTTGCATCAAATTTGATTTACAGATCCTGCATGTGGATTTAATGTTTGCAGCAAACATAGAGTTTTATGTTGTTTTAGCTAAAAATGTAGAATACATTTGAAATCAATTTAAATCTTCTCAATAGTAAAAATAAGTGTCTCATAATCTTAATAATAATTCATGAGAAAGTAATATTTGTGTTGGGCTATTCGGGGCAAACCATTTAGCATCATATTTGTAGGGATGTTTCTCAAAAATACTTTTTAGTATTTGGCAAAATATGCGTAGGTAGGAGGAAGCGATAGAGATGAACAGAAAGTTGGCAAACATAACCAATCACTTTCCACTAAGATTTTTCAAAACTGTTTCTCGCCTCGGAATCAATAATGAGTGCAAATGAAACATTTGGTTGGCCAAAGTCCATTAGGAGCCAGTCTGAGGAACGCCAAGAGAGCTGAGTCAGTTTGAACTGAACTGAACTGAGACTCTGTACACATGTTAGTGTGTGTAAGTGTGGCTCTCAACACTGTAAACAAACCCCTCAGCTCTTAACACACACACACGCACACACAAACTCATCCACGTATGCCAGCATGTACACACACACACACACACTTAGTGTTGTTGTTGGAAAGGAGCCATGGTCGCTCGGCGCACACGGTGAGTGGAGTCAGAAGACAAATAAACATTCTGTAGAGGAGTGGCGTGGGGGGAAAAGTATGATAGTGAGCCCTGTATGTTTGTGTGTGTGTGTGTGTGTAAGTGTGTGTTTTTGCGAGCATTAAGCCGATGGCTATCAAAATCTGCTGATTGGATCAGTATTCCAGAGAGAAAGAGACAGAGGGAGTGTGGGTGAGAGAGGGGCTGCAGTCGCTTGTTGGTGGGGACTCATTAGAGAGGCAAACCTCGTTTCGACAAACATTAAGACCCCCCACACACACACACACACACACACACACACACACACACACACACACACACACACACACAGTTAAGAGCCTGACCATGAGGAAAAGTATGTTTTCATATTGAATTACTTCCAACGGTCGGAGGGCAAAAGCACACAGTCGAGGGGCTGAAACAACACGGAGACTGGATGCTGATTGCTGGCAAACTCACCTCGCTCCAAACCAGCATGGTACCGAAAATGACTTGGAGACCATCAAAGAAGTTGTCTCCGATGATGATGACTGTAGCGCCCCCCGTGGTCCAACCCTCACTGGGGCTGATAGCTTTAATGCAAGGAGCTGTTCCTAGGGCGAAGGGGAGGATTAGAGAGGAGGGGGAGTAAAAAAAAAAATCGAATTAACATACTATTTGAGATGCATTTGAACTCAACAGTTGTTGAGTAAAACCCACAAAATCAACATTCACTCGACAGACACGGACGGTTGTGGGAAAACATTTGTTTCCCTTAAACGCCAGAAAGTCTCTAAACAAGGAGAGAAATCTGACCTGAAGTCTGCAACATCTCCAGCTCATATTTTTTCATGCTACACCCACGATGATTAACACACCACTGCTAAACACTGCTATTCAAAGATTTCTTTTTCAACTTATACTTAGGTAGAAAAGTTTCCTCATGTAAATTTAGTAAAAAGATTACATGAATGAAACAAGTAACTTAGGAGGTTTAATTTTAATTTCAATACATTAAATCCATTTTTTCCAGTTTTCAGACATGAGAAGTTTGCTTTTCACTGATAAAGAACGCAGCAGGTAAATGTGTGGAGCGGTTGACTTTTGCTTTCTCACATTCAGGATCATCTCAGTCTGAAAGTTAGAAAAGGACTTCTTCCAAACCCGCTTACTGTGGGAAGACCAGGAAAATAAATGTTCATGCTCTGTTACAGCGTGTATAACAATTTTAAATTCGATATGATATTCAAGCATCATCTTGACAGCATATCTTTGCGTCCTTTTGTGTTTATGTATTGTGTGTTTATCCCACATGCCGTCTCTGTGAGACAGACTGATGCGAGATTACCGCAGATCCTTTTAAATAATAACTTGACGTGGATAAAAACACACAAACAGAAGGTTGGGTGTGTGTCATGGTATTTCTAACAGACTGGGTACACTCGGCTTTATGTCACTTCAATATTGTCTGAATAAGCTCATATTATTCAATTCAATATCACAACAATAAAAGCTTGTCTGTCAAAAACCAACACTTGTCTGTGTGTGTGTGTGTGTGTGTGTGTGTGTGTGTGTGATTATCAGTATTCAGCTGAAACACAACAACACCTCTTAGTCTGGGTTTATTTATGAAAAAGAAGCATAATTACATTAGACCAGTGTGTGATTGTGTGTGTGTGTCTGTGTGTAGTAAGTTGGATTAGCCAGATGGAGGGGCAGGAATCACCTGATAGGATTAAACCATCAACCATCTGGTGGCCATGCTGCTCACACTCACACATAATCATGGACACACACACAGAGACAGACAGACACAAACTCTCTTATGTTACCGTGGTCTAGGTAAGACTGCGTTCCTTCCACGGGGTCGAGTCTGCGGGCCCGTCGGCCATGTTTGGAGTTATTGTGCACAAACATGTTGTCGGACACGGACAGGACATGTCCCTCCACGCTCACCGTGGTCGATACCACCACCTGGACAGAAGCAGGGGATGGGGATTGGTCAAAAAGGGGGATTGGTGGTTGGGGGAAAAGGAAAGTGAGGAGGTAGAAGTGGAAGAAGAAAGAGGTAAGAATGAAAAGGGGGGGGGGGGAGGAGAGCAAGAGAAAGAGCGAGAGAGAGCAAAGAGGGTGGGGGAAAATGAAAAGCAAAATGAGTAATTACAAAGTTGGGATCATTGTAAGGAGGAGTTAAAAGCATGAAACTGTGAAAAGCTCTTTAAGTGTAACCCGTTATCACAGCTATTACCATCAGCCTCAACACACACAGTCCCTGCGACTGAACAGTGTGTGTGTGTGTGTGTGCGTGTGTGTGAGTGTGCGTGTGGGTGTGGTGTCTATCCTCCTCTGTTCAATAGTTCCTGATGGGTCCGGCCCTTAATTATCTCCCAGGGAAACAGAGCTGTCTTCTTTGGTTCCACTACAATAGAGCTGCACAATTAGAGGCACAGATACTGTCACACACTCGCTACTGTACGACTCTGTCTCGCTGTCCTGTCTCACACACACACACACACACACGAGTGCACACCAGCAGAAATACATATCGCACACATACTCTCACACGCGTGCCCTGGTAATAAATCCATGAGTATCTCTTGGGCGTCCACCATCTCCACTCCAACTAAAGTGGTATCTTCCTGATTGTATTATGGCTGTGAAGACAAGGAAATAATAAAGACTGCACCCCACTAAATCTTAATCACAACCCCACGTCCTTTCTTTCTTTCTTTCTTTCTTTCTTCTCCAACTCCCTGCTTTTGTGTGTATATTTATGTTCTGACTAGTCAGGGTCAGGACCTCATGTTTCCTGTGAAGGCGCTGATAGCTTATTTACTTACACAGAAACACACACACACACACACACATACACACACATTCCATTGTTTGTGTTACTGCAACCATAAAGCTATGTGTGTTGTTATGACTTACGGGGAAGAGAAAGAGGGATAAGCTTGACAAACGAAACAGAAGAATAGAATCACAAGGATTGCGGTTTCTACCTGGAACCTCCTCATGTCCCGTGGGTTCCCCGCGTTCTTTAAACAGTTCTGGTTGCACTTCAGGAAAAACTTGAGGAAGAATCTATGGAAACAGAGAGAGGAGGTAACATTTGAGGTTAACATTTTAACATCAGACCACCTCACTACTTTCCTTCAGGAAATGTGATTTCAAGCCCAGTCTCCAACATTCACTGCAGACAGATCCCCAAATACAGACACAGATATGAATATTTCATACTGTTCGAATTTTAAAATGAATTTCCCTCGTGGATAGGTGGCAGTTTTTTTGGGGGGACTGCTTTGAGAAGCCAAATGAACACAGACGAAGGTGAATAAAACAGGACAGTGTAGCAAAACCAGTGAATATGTTGTAATATTCAGACCTGAACACCAGAAAATGTACGGACACAGTTTTCAGTTCGTCTTTAACATGTGAAGGTTGGACTCTGCGTAGAGCAGCAGGATTCAGGACATGACGTATAATTTACGTTGTGGAAATCACGTGTTTTTGTTTACAGCACATCGACAGCGGCATCGTCCCTTATCACCAAAAGCTCTCGAATCTCATAGCCTCTCCAAGTTGACATCTTTGTCTGCGTCTTTTACGTATATGGCACGTCTTTTCATCCCGAGATATTTGCATTTATTTTTTAAAGGTATTTTAAGTTTCGTGTCAGTTACGTATTAGAAACATCATCAAAGTGCTTGCTTGCTCGTTTTGAATTTTTTTGGGGTCTGGCAGGAAAGTTCCAGACAAAAGTCCAGAGCAACCGACTCGGACTGCGTTCCCTCACAGCCCCTTTCGGGAAAATGTGAAGAGTTCAGTGCATGTCTGAAAGCCGCCTTTATAATTGTGAGGCGATTTAAGTTTGAGGAAAATCAGTAATATCCTTTTGTAAATCCCAACTTCAACTATGCTGCCTTTGTCTTTTCTGTTCAACATGAACTTTTTCCATGATATGATTGAGGAACAGTTTGAAAAACAACTTTCAGGATGTGGTGGTAGTGTTTTCTTTCTGCTAAACCCTGATGTCATTTCTTTCAATAAGGGGAACTATGTTGACATTGGTTGTTTTAAACGGGACCATATGTCATGAATCTTTACTACAGAACGAATCAAACACACAGATGGCCATCGCCAGCAAACAAACACATCCAGGTTGTGTTTTGGTGTGAGCCAGCTGGCCGGCCTGGCAGGACCAACATGGCAAAATCACACAAAAGAAACACAGACTCACACATGTTCATATGTTTGTTACATCTGTGTGTTACCGTTCAATAGAAGTCATAATGTAATACAAGCCCACTGCAAGATAATACTGTCTCTGCACTGCACAAAAAGTTTGACATGACATGTCTTTCTCCTGCTTGTAAATAAACAACCTAATTTTGTCTTTATGGAGCTGTATGAACTTTCTTTTCAATTCAATATGTCTGTCAGCAGGATTACTCAAAACCTATTGGCCTGATTCCATGAACATTTTGTGGCGGGATGAGGCAAGATGCAAGGAAGATTGAATTTTTCCACTTTCTTTAACATGGCGATATAGGGCGTTAGCATTATGGCAGAGGTATTCACACTCCAGTTACCTCTTCCACTTTATATCATCTTTAATCAGAGTGCTAGCTTCATCTTAATTTAACAAAATTGTGTACTTAAATAATCTGAACTTTTCACAAGTCTGCATCACCTCCGTTCTCTTGTGGCTGAGCCTGGTGCTCCTCTGTTCATAAGATGACAGCTCTTGAACTGGACCACCAGAACAAATCAGAGGTGTGCGCTTACAGTATATATATGTGTGTGTATGTGTGAGCATGCACTGCGCATGTGAGTGTGTGTGTAAGTGTGTGATGGTGCAGCACAGTCCAGTGGCAGGTCTGAGTGTAAAACTCTGCGTTAACGAGCTCAGGCTTCGTTAGAACACCAGCACTGGGATTCTGCATGCCTAATTATCTTGACCCCCTCACCCCCGGGTGACAGCCTATCACAGCAGAGGACAGCAACGGTGACCCCTGCTGACCTCCCACTGTCTAGTCCTTCTCACAACACTAGCACAGCGTTAACACGACCACCTCGGCTGACCCTCCCCTGTATATCTCTGTGTAGAGGAGGTGGCTGGGAGGATCACACACTCCCCTGCTCATCTGCCTGAAATATGAAGAGACTAAAGCAGTGTTGGGGAAAAAAAATTCACATCCTCTTGGTATCTCAAATAAAAGTCCTGCATTTAAATCTATTTATGAAGTGTTTAGCAAAAATGTATATTAAAGTAAAAAGTGTAGAATTATTTCTGTAAAAGGTAAAATTACTTGTTATCAAGGGTGGGGAACCTCCAGGCCAGAAAATAATTCATATCTACTCAATAATTTTAGTTTTCTTTAACAGAAAATAACTTAACATACAAAAGGACGGTCCATTTTGGCTGTATGATTGTTCTAGGTGTTTTTAGGGTGAAGGAAACGCACGTTATTAAAACTTAAGCATCATTGTGTCCGTCAAATAAGAAAAGTAGACAAATAGACATTATTTTCCAAGAGAAATGTAAAAGAGAAGTCAGTGTACCTTGTTTGCATTTTTTACTCAGGCCTGCGATGAAACAACAGAACTAACATAAAACAAACTGTGTGTGGGATCACTGCTGAGTTTGATATGAAGGAGGGATTATTGTCTTTGCAAATCATGCACAGCTCGACCAAAAGGTGAGGATTTGTTTGGGCAAATAGCTGCAAGAAACGAATCAAACACACAGATGGCCATCGCCATGATCATCATCATCATCATCATCATCATCACTACCATCTGACATCAGACACCTTGCCAAGTGTCAGTGTTATATATGATATGTATCAATAATTCAGTGTGGCCTCCAAAGAATTCTATAAAAACTGAAATGACCCTTGACAGAAAAATCTTCCCTACCCCTGATTTACCTGACAGTTACTGAATTAAAAAAAATAAATCTGCAGATACCCTGACATGAAGTATTAGAATCTGTACAAGGAGAGAAATATTTGTAATAGTACATCCCTACAATCAACACGCACACCGAAATCACTGAAATCAGCATTGTCCACATCAGCTATTGAGCTTCTTCTGCTCAGCCTTTACTGGAACCCTGTATCTTACTTGTATCTTTTTTGAATCACAGAAACCTGTAAACACAGTTTCCCCCTCATCCATCGGTGAACAAGAAAGTCTCATCTTTACTGCTGCATCACTGAGAACATTTAAACTTTAAATCATCACCCAAATCATCTGATGCATCCATTCATTTCCCCCTCTCAGTGTCTTCACACACCGAATCATTTCAGCCAATCATTGGCTTGTTTCGCTGGTGAGCTGATGATCTCGCTCATTATTTCTCATATTTCCGCGTCTACTGCTCGACTCCTACGTTTCCTCTCCCTGAATGCCAGCGGAACATATTCTTCATTTCCATGCAGTGCGTGTGCGTTCCTTCTTCCCCCGTCACTTGACCCCATCTGGCCTAATCAACTCTACTACAAAAAGCCTTGCAGCTAAATGCACACGAGGCACCTGGTGTGAATTGATTGGCCGGCCCAGTCGCTGGTCATTAAGAGGCCTCCAATTAAACCGGCCAATTATAAGAGCCTGAATGACTCTGGGGGAGGGGAGCACTCTCCCCTCTCCCCCTCCGTCTCCCTCCCTCTCTCCGAGGCGCGATCATGTTCAAGTGATATCAGCGCTGTTGACCTTTGCTATATTGCAAGTACTGCACTCAGAGAGCTGACCCAACACCAGCCCTGCATGCTGCAAACACACACACACACACACACACACACACACACACACACACACACACACACACACACACACACACACACACTCACACTCACACACACTACGGCGTTCGGGTGAGTTGTTGCTGACAGGTGGGAAAATGTGCAGGGAGTCAGTTAGTGACAGACAAACGGAACAACAGATCTGTGCTTCTCTGTATCCTCTCCGTCTCCCTGCTTTCTTTAGATGTCTTATTGCAACCACCTGCCAAGTTACTTGGCAGAGCTTTCTGACAGAATCGTAGAAAGTTAAAATCGTATCAGAAAAAATAAAGATGGCAGGCGACAAAGGAGGAGGAAAGAAGCTTTTAGATAATTGCTTCTTATTATTGTTTCTTCTATCTTTTTGCACGAGTTTCATTTTTCAAAGATTGCTTTTTCTATATGTTGTTTCATTTATCACAGATACCGACAGGAGACATGAGAGAAAAAGGAAATGCAACAGTTCTGTTTGAGTTGAACCAGCAACACTTATACTTATAGTAACTTATATAAGGAAGGCAAAGGCCCGGTTTAAAAAGTTCCCAGTAACTTCAGACACAACATGTGTATTTAGATTTGACCACCGTCTTTCTACACCACAAACATGACATCACACCATCCTCCCTCAGCAGCCTCTTGCTGCAGGTAGTAAATGTGACGCTTCTTTCATTCATACCAAAGTAAGTTGCCTTTGAGCATAATCCAGCCAGCAATGACATCACCTACAAAATGTGCAGTGTTTGCTGTTGCAGTAAAGTTGTATAGAAACGTGATTTGTTGGCGTCGCCACACTACGATGCTGTGTGTTGTTTAGCCTCTAAACCAGAGTAATGCAGCAAACCACCCCTGCATGCTGTTTTTTTTTTAGCCTGTTAGCCATGGCGTAGTAGTGAACAGCACAGTGACATCCATTATTCAGAGGCTGAGATGGCAATTATGGCTCAGAGCACAACTGACATTAATATTTAATATATTGGGCTAACACAGACCTGGAGAGAGAGACAGGAAGTGACAGAGCGATGTGATGGAGGGGGCGTTGGGATGTGGAGAGAGAGAGAGTAACACTGCGGGATGAGGAGGGGGACAGAGCGAGTGTATACGAAGAAGAAACAAATGGTGGAGAGCGAATGAAGACAAGAGGATTGTGGGAGTTTTGTCTCGAGCGCTCTCCTGTCATTTAAACAGTCACAATGCCAACAGGGCAAGGGTGACATCCGGGGGAATTCCAGCTTTGTGTGTGAGTGTGTGAATTAGCGTGGATGTCTAAGACTGAGTGCCTGTGTCCGTTTTATTCCCTAAAGAGCTGCTGTTTTACAGAGCCAAGAAAAACAATGCTGCCTTGGAAGCAAAAAAAGAAAAGAAAATATAACCCAACAAAAATCTCTCCAAAGCAAAGTTGTTGCTGACAGGTGGAGGAATCGCAGCGAGTCAGTTAGTGCAGACAGACGGAACAACAGATCAGTGCCTCTGTCTCCGTGCTTTCTTTAGATGTCTTATTTCACCTGCCTGCCAAGTGTGTTGGCAAAGCTTTCTGACAGAATGACGGTTTTTCACGATTTTTCCTCTGCGTGCATGCAAGTGAAACGACTTGCTTACGCCCGTGTGCCTGTCGTCACGGCCCCGCAACCGATCTGTTAGCGGTGGCGTGCTTCACAGAGCCATTCAGCACTCTTTACAAACAAGATGCTTGAATATAATTACTGTAAATACCGTGGAATAGCACTATCTCCTATTAATACTGCAATAATCACAGTATTAGTGACCAGCTTCACGCTTTCCCCTCTCATCTGTCATTTCAAATAGCTAATCCAGCTGATATGTGCAGAGTGACTTTCCCTCTCAGTCTGTTGATCTGTCAGACATCAACTTCCTGTTTCCTGTTTACACTGAGTTCTTGTTATTGTTCAGTGTTATGACATCAGATAGCGTTGCCGGGCCCCACGCCTGTGATTGAAGCAGTCAAACAGCAGGAAAAACAAGGATGTGGAATAGTATTCGGCTCTTATCACAATAGTAATAATGTGATAATCTATTGCTTCCTGCCGGGGGGGGAAATGCTTGTTTTTACTCTGCCCTGTAGTGTCTTGTTCAAAAGCACTACAGCAGAGATAACGCTAGCGAGATTGCAAGTTCATTGGGATCATTAGATACAGACCAGAATCCTTCTGAGGAATAAACTGATAAACTGAGGAATTTTGTAGTTTGTATTCTGACAAGATTTAAAAACCAGAGAGATTTAAAAAACAGGAGGAAGCAGTGAGATGAGGAGGAATCTGAGGAGGAGGATGAATTCATTTTACTTGGAAAGACGACTGGAAATCCACTTTAGTCTTGGTTAAAAAATGTGTGACTTTTATCAAGTCTTACATAACCTGGAAACTATTCTGATACTGCCAAAGTAAAAAAATAAAACGCTCTAATCTGTATGATGGCTCCAGACTGAAGGGAAACATAACTCGGTTGTGTTTGACAGTAAAGAAATGTGAAGGAATTGTCAAATGTCAAATATTTGGAAATTAAGCTTGTAAAATGATTTATTACTGACGGCAATTATTATCTGTCAGTTAACTAATGATTCAGCTTTAAAAGAGCCAGCCTCACAGCCATCATATGATCCAAGGACAACAAAACCTTACAATCAAGATATGTTACATTGCTGTTTTCCGACATGAACTCCAAAAAATTGGGTGGGGAAGTTTGTCTTTCACATATGAAGAACACAAAAGGAGATTGTCCACGTTCACAACAGGAAAATCTCCAGAACGTCCAGGGGATGGGGTGGCATCTGGGTACAGCGTGCAGGAGGCAGGACAGGAAGTATAAATTCTCCTGAGAAAATCACGAGTTGTTGTTTACAGCACATCGACTGGCATCGGCTCTTATCACCAAAAGCTCTCGATTCTCATTGTCTTCTTCTTCGTGTATGACAACTCTTTTTCATCCTGAGATATTTACGTCGTTTTTTCAATTTTGCGTATGTATTTGAAATGTCATCGACACACACCCACTTGTTATGAATTTTCTGGACAGTTTCCTGTTGTATTATTCCATGGGCACAATTGGATGTTTTCCGGACATTTTACTGGGAGGGGCAGCAGGAAAAGTTCCATAAAATGTCCTTAGCGACTAACTCAGACATTTGCGTTCTCGCAAACGGCCGTTACAGAATTCAGTGCATGTCTGAGAGCAGCAAATCAAATAAATGAAAGAGGGTGTGAGAGTATATGGTGTAATTTGCAAAAGAAAAAATTAATAAAACAATGGACCTGGGAAGAAATCTACGTGCATACATAAAGTAACAGGATCATGTGAGCGGTGGAAGACGAGTGGCGAGAATAAGAAGCAGAGACACGGAGGAGAAAGTGCGAGTAACGGAGGGGGAGAGAGAGTGGTCGGGAGCCAAATGAAGTGCGAGCGAAAGAAAAAAGCCGGTGGAGGAGGAAGGGAAGAGACGGAGGGAGGGAGGAAATTCGTGGGAGAGAGAAAAAGAGTTATGCGAGGGAACAAGACTTAAGAGAACTGAGCAGAGCCGAGCGAAGCGGAGTTATTTTACATAATGGTGGTTGATATGCATAGAGGTAATTGATAGTTGAGCCGCAGCCCAAAACACACCCAGCTAGCTGTCAATCACAGCTCATGTCCCTGGAGATATGCTAATGATGATGATGATGGGGGGGCTTAGCTTCATATTGCTATCATTACTATTAATGCTGTCATTGTTGTCATCGCTGGATATTTAAATGATAGAGCAGGCCAGGGTGGTGATAGCCAGGATGTATGAAGTCTGTGTCTGCCAGGGCTAAGATGAAGTGAGTATTAATAACTTGTACAGCAGAGGTATGGACCCGTACAAGTGTCATTACATCATTGTTACATGTAACTGTGACAGGGATGTCATCAGTTTGTGACATGGCAGCACAATGTTGCTGAGAGTGACACATAATCATTAACCGTTGGCCATGAGCAGCAGCTGTTTCACCAAGAGATCTAGATCTGTGATTTAAACACACTGATGTAGTGAAAACTATTTTCTAGAGCAGAATCCATGCAATAGTAAACTGTCCTTAGCCAAAGACTTTATGTGCATTGCATATGTTTCACATATTGGTGAGTAAACATTGGACCTGCAACACAAACAAGCAACTTATGCAACCTGGAAAATCTGCAAACATCCCAAGCCACTAGATTGGTACTCAGTAGAGCACTTAACACCGCCAAGCCCCAACAATCCTGCATATGATTGTCTAGTTCTTACAGTAGAAATATAAAAGAAAATATTCCTTTCATTAATTCCCAAGAAAGTGACAGATCTGGATCCACGCCCATATTCTCCATATGCATTTGGCTTTATTTCTAAAGCAATAAAGTATATGTAAAACCCAAGAATGCAGGATATGTTCCTGCATTGACAGTATCTCAGCTGCTCATTGGTGGTAGTTGCAGGTTTGTGGTTATAATTGTTACCATACAACAGCAGGGAAAATCTATTCCCCCATTGAGAAAGTTTGAAATCAAATAGATCCAGATTTTTATTTGGATCAGCACCAAATTGTACATCGATACCAAGCCATTAAATATGTCCGTTTCTTTTAAATCACACTTTGCACATAGTTCTCTGAGAAATAAATTAAAATGTATAAAAACAAATGCCTTATACTGCACTGTTAAAGAAAGTGAAAAAAATATCTGTAACATGATATCTGTAACAGGATATCTGCCCCAGATCCAAATTCACACCAGACTTTAATGGGTTCTCTCCTGACCCATACCACATCTATCCACCAAGTTTCATGGTAATCCATCTCGTAGGTTTTGTGTAATGCTGCTAACTAACAGACAAACAAACAAACAAACGAACAGACACGTATGAAAACCAAACTTTCTTGGCAGGACTTGACTTAAAGACGTAGGGCTGTACTTTCACATTCAATTGGTCGAGTGGTTGGTTCATATGCTGTCGTCTGACTGAATTCTCATTGGTCGGGCAATTGCTAGTTTTACATTCATAAGGAGCGAAGCGCTAGATCAACAAACTTTGGGGATAAATCTATTATTTTAAGCCGTGACAGGTGGATCATCTGTGAAAATGGTAAACTTTGGACTCGCTCAACATAACGGAGACTTATCTAACTTAATGTTTAAAAAACGTTTACCCACAAATATGGGCTTGAGTGTTGTGTACTAACTTCGCAGCAGCAGTTTGCATACGACAGCTCGACTACCAACATGACGTATCATCTAAAAGACGTTTATTATTAGAGGAACTTTATTCATCCCAAAATGGGAGCATCCCGAAATGTTCACAATGAGGATGGAATTCGATCCAGCACACGTGCAGATCAATGTATTAGCAGTACATCGCCTTAACCACTCTGCCACCTCGTCAACACTGGGATACTGCCAACGCTTGAGGGGTCCCAACACCCGCACTGGCCCTCACTAACAACTTATCCTGGACTCTTTGACACCGTGAGGCCACTGTTCAGTTAGAGGCCATGATAAGATTCAACACAATGTGAGGTCTCAGTCACAGGAGGCAGAGAAACAGTGAGGAGGTGAGGCCAAAGATGAGGGGCTAGACAGACTTCAAGGGAGGGGTGGGGAGATTGCTGTGGTGTATATTTTAAAGGTTGAAGGCAAACTGTTGAATTATAGATGAGAGATTGATTTGGGAGGAGGAGAGGAGGAGGGAAAAAAAGGAGAGAAGAGGTGGAAGGAGGGACAGAGAGAGCGGGGAGAGAGGCAAGGCGGGGGAGTAAGTGAAGGGGGGGCAGCTAAAGGATTGCTAGCGCTGAGCCGTACACACACACACACACACACACACACACACACACACACACACACACACACACACACACACACACACACACACACACACACACACACACACTCAAATTGATCTGAAGCTCAGCCTTTCTATTCCTCTTACCTCTCAAAAACTTAAAGAGCCTCTGTTTTCCTTTTCCTATCACAGAGATACAAAACCCATATATCAGCATAAAAATTGTCAAAACGCCACTAAACCTCTAATGGTTTGACCACTGGACACCGCTGTTCACATCCTGTCTCCTCTACCAGTGGTTACTGATGGTTTCTTTTAACCTTGACCACAATCGTCTCCTAACATTAGCTGAGAAGCTGCACTTGCCTAAACCCAAACCTTCAGCTTAGAACTGGCAGATGGCGACACACTAACTGTGGTATGTACAAATGCATTTGTATCTATACTTGTGTGCATTGGCTGCGGCTCATGATGTAGAGCGGGTCGTCCTCTAACCAGAACGTTGGCAGTTTGATCCCCAGATCCTCCAGTCTGCAACCAAAGTGACCTTGGGCAAGATACTGAACCCTATTGCCCCGGTGCAATCATGATGCGGCGTTATTTGAATGTGTGTGTGTGTGTGTGTGTGTGTGTGTGTGTGTGTGTGTGTGTGTGTGTGTGTGTGTGTGTGTGTGTGTGTGTGAATGGGCGACTTGTACTGTAAACCAATTTGAGTGCAAAACCAGAAAAGTGCGTTATAGATGCAGTTGATTCATCATATACAGAGAATGTTGTAGGTTAAAGATGTAGCATTTGTTTTATTGTGTGTGTGTGTCAGTTTGTTTAAGCGTCAGTGTGTGTACATCACCAGGGGACTATGTGTGTCCTCCGTCCTGTTTTATTTAGACAACATCTAGGTTGGATGAAATATTTAAAAACCCCAGTGTGATCCGGACACAGACTGTTCACTCAGACTGACCCATTTAACATTAACTGCCACCGAATGCAGCGGCGGCACAGTGGTAATGTCGTTAGCACAGCAAGAAGGTTCCCCCGTTTAAATCCCGGGCTGGGTCTGGGTTTTCCTCTGTCTGCGAGGGTTTTCTGCATCTTCTCCCAACAGTCCAAAGAAATACCGATTTGGGTTGGATTGATTGAGACTATAAATTGACTGCATAGGTGTGAATGTAAGTGTGAATGGTTGTTTGTTGACCTGGCAGCCTCTCACCCAATGTCAGCCGGGACTCGCTCCCGACCCTCAAAGGATAAACAGTATAGATAATGAATGGATGCTACAGGTTGCTTCAGAACCTTCTCATCTTTTTTCCTCTGTTCTACCTTTTCTTTGAGTCTCTTCGGACAGAGGTGCTGATTTCTACACTCAATATATTCAATCAAGGCATGGTATAACTAACAGATTTCTTTTTTGTCTTCTGACTTAAAACGAACAACAGAAGCCGAAGCTGTATAGAGCAGAGTGGAGGACTTGCTCTTAAAGGTTTATTTTTGGAGGACGTCAACCTAAAGGTCAATTTGTGACCCAAGCAGAAAGATCGGAGGAAGTGAGAAAGCAACAAGGTGCGAGGAGTCAGGAGACGGGAGACGAGAAGGTGAAGGAGATGTACGGGGGGGAAGGTTGGAGGATTTAACTGGAGGTTTCTCAAACTAATTATACACTGTCGAGGATCCTCACCTGTGCATGCACGCACACACAAGTCCACACAAACACACACATAAACTGCCCGTGTGGCACGCATATGGCTCACCCGGCCCAAATAAGGAAATATGCATACATTACCATAACTAATGTAAGAACCACTCCATTTAATATGCTAATTCACTGAAATATTACTGAGCGCCGTCTGTTGTAAATGAATAAATTTGAATTGCAATTAGAATAATCCTTTATAATTAATGAAAACTGTCAATTTTGGTTCAGAAGTAATTTGATTAACGGGTTGATGGGGCACCAATTAAGTGGAGGAGGTGAGTGGAGGATGAAGAGAAGAGAAGAGAAGGGAAGAAGAGAAGAGGGATGACAGGCCCTTCAAATAATCCGTCCCTTTTCATGTGTAATGAGAGATTAAGCTAAAATGATGTATCGCTCTTTTAAAGACATTAATTGTAAAACAAAGCAGCACAGTTCTCTTACCTTTGTAGATAACACAGCAGCACCAGGAGAACAGGAGGAGGCATGAAAGAGAGGAGAGAGGGAGTAGGGATGATTAGACAGTGGACATAAACCAAATCCACAACATTTCCTCTGATAAATGTTCAAGGCAGAGTTCAAGCAACATACAGTGCTGCTGATACATCTCATTTTTGATGTTAAAAATACAATTGCTGTGTTTCAGAATGCAGTGTGTTTTTACAGTGAGGACAAAACACAATACGAGAGAAAGGAGAGCATTAAGGGAAGCGTGTCCCAAATCCAGAAATGCAACACAACACATACGAACGAGATGAGTGGTTGGACCGGAAGTGTCCCGGGACAGAATGTGGAGTGAATGGGCTTGATTTAACCTTTCTGCAACATTTGATACTTGTTCAAGTGACAGAGGAACCATTTCAATTGTGTGGTTTGGAAATAATGTCTGTTTGGAAATAATGCTCTGGCTTTTATGGAGATGTGATGACCGCCACAGTCATCTGAGAGAGATCTCATCATATTCTAAGGCCATTTAGTGATTAATTGCTGGTCTCTCCGTTATGTGGTGCTATGAAATTGTATGTTATGATCCAGTTTGGGGGGAAAAAAATGCTCATGAATTTAAATTATAAAATTTGTCTGAATATATGATAAATATGTATTTTTTGGGTAAGTTGGTCAACAGTACTGTTGTTGTGGTACAGATATATCACCACACTTTAGCAAAAATATAATAACATTTTCTTTACTTTTAAAATCTAAAATACAGATTAGATAACAGGTATATATGTACACTCACTATAAGTTAGACTCTCCCTCAGGAGCAGTTCTAGTAAACATTTTCTTGTTGTTTGTGATTTTGTGTTTCTGGATCCGGGGTGTGTTTTCCTGAACGTCTGTGCTCTCGCTCTCTCTCTCTCTCTCGCTCTCTCTCTCTCTTGTATGTGATTTGTCCCTTGGAGCCACCGTAGGTCTTCGCTGTGCTATTCTGCAGTAATGGTGTCGTTGGCTTTCTAATTCACAAGCACCTCCTACCACTAATTAACCACATCCATGTTGCTGTTATTAGCTAATTACAAGACTGGACACATGCCCAGATAATTAAAGCTATTAAGTTTGTGTGTGTGTGTGTGTGTGTGTGTGTGTGTGTGTGTGTGTGTGTGTGTGTGTGTGTGTGTGTGTGTGTGTGTGTGTGTGTGTGTGTGTGTGTGTGTGTGTGTGTGTGTGTGTTTGTAGAGGAGGGTCTATACATACAGGCATTCGAGGAGTTAATGTTTTAATGACAGAATATAACAGGGACCTGCATTGCAACAGACCACGTGGTGCGCCCCCACCCCCCACCCTCTCTCTTCCTCTACAAAAACACCACCGCTCCCTCTTTTCCCATATCAATACCCAAGGTCATTATGTGCAGCTGAATCATATGTTTCACTAAAGTTGCTGTGTGTTAATAATATTTCAACAGAGTTGCAGGAAAAAAGCTTCTAATTTAGCTCATTTAGTCAACACTGTCATCCATCATGGTGAAACCACAAAAGACCCCCCCGACTCTCTGCTGTTTTTTCTTTTCTCTCCTCACGTCACTTTCTCCTCATCTCATTTCCCCTCCTCTACGGTGCCGCCTCCCCTCCTCATTCATTCTCACTCGTTTGCTCTCCCTCCTCCCCTCATCCCATCCTCCGCTCCCCTCTGCCTATACTTCTCCTCTTTCTTCTCTTAATCATTCCCCTTAAAGACAGATTACATCCTTTCCTCTCCTCTCCTTTCCTTTGCCTTCCCTTCATTAGAGGAGCATGTTTTTCTTCATTTGTGCTCTCTAATCCTCTCTTTATACATCTGAATATTCATCGCCTTGTTTTGTTTTGAATATTCAATAACCAATTAATATGCTGTTTATGAATAATTAATGCTTATTATTCTCTCCCTTTTTAAATTTTTAATAATTAAAATCTATAAATCTGAAAACAAAGCAGCACATTTTTTTCGACAAACTTTCAATTTGAGTGTCACCTCCCGTGTGTGTGTGTGTGTGTGTGTGTGTGTGTGTGTGTGTGTGTGTGTCAGTGTGTGTGCACTGTGCTGACAGACTCAGGAACTCTCTCTTTCATCTGCCAACAGTCTATCCTCCTGCCACCCAACCAAGGTGTGTTTGTGTGTGTGTGTTTGTGTGAGTGTGTGTGTGCGTATGTTCACCCTCATGAATAAATGAACTTGTTAAAGAGAGATGAAGGGGAAGAAGGAGACAGGTTTTGCTGTCCTATTCAAAACTACCTGATCTGGCACAACGCTTAGCATGCAGGAACACACACACAGATACACACACACACGTGCTCACATACATAACATGCAAAATCGTGGGCTGCATCGCCAACAATATAGAACTAGACATTAAAATGAGTATCTAAAATAAAGCAAGTGAGAGCAAAGGGAGAAAATTAAGGAAAAGATGCAGGAGAATGTGGGAGACAGAGAGAAAGATGCTACCTGGTCCTTTAGTCTTATAAATACAGCTGCCATCACAACAGGCATCATTCCTTTTAATCAGTGTCGCTGCTGTGATCAAAGAAATACCACCTCCACAGAAAGAGACAGCGAGAGACAAAGTACAATGGAAGACTCCTCACTGTGTGTGTGTGTGTGTGTGTGTGTGTGTGTGTGTGTGTGTGTGTGTGTGTGTGTGTGTGTGTGTGTATGTGTGTGTGTACGTGTGTGTACGTGTGTGTGAGAGAGAGAGTGACAGAAACGTTATCTAGTACCTGAACAACAGCAAAGCCATCATGTCTACATGCTGTCACATAAGTGAGGTCTTGCATTACAGTCAGACTTACACCTCCCTCCCTATGATTTCTCTTTCCCTCTCAAACACACACACATGCACACCCACGTACACACAACATACCGCGCTGACAACTGTCAAACACTCACCTCCCAACTGGGGTGTAGGTAATTAACCAGACAAAACAACTCACAACACCTCACAGATCAAGAGCGCCGAGGAAGAAGTACAAGGACGACAAAAACACAAGAAAGAAACGAGAAGAAACGAGACGCGCTGACTACAAAACAAAGCTTGCGCTCCTAAAGAAGGAGCTCCACTCAGAGAGACATGCAGACGACGAGATAATGATGAAAATAGACATAAATCTGCACTCCTCCAGTTATCTATCCCTCTCCTCTCCTCACTTTGTGTTATTTGGCATTACGTCTACTGGAATGGACACATTCGCACAGGATCACAACCGTTATCCGCTATTTATCCTTTAAAAGTGCTGCATCACCAATAAAAAAAACATCTCTACTCAAATTTCCAATGCTAATCTTATTACCTCACATTGTGTCCATGTTGTATATATGGATTTGTCATTCAGATAAGATTTGTTGTTAATCATTAGTTGAGCTTTACAACACACAGATGAGCCTGACAGAGCACAACCAGAGGTACAACTGTTTTTTCTTGTTGGGAGAAAGAACAATGAAGTGATGATTACAGAAGTGAGTGGGAAAAAGAACTGGAGAGTCTGATGTTTGCTCCCTCGTAGCCAACCGCTGCTCAACCTCTTGACAGACAGGAGTCATAATTACTGTGGCCGCATGAGGATGTACAATGTTATGTTGTCTTTTTTTTGGACAAAACTGTCCTGCCTTTTAAAAAATGCCATAGTTTGGTTGCGCAAGCAGCTTCTTACAGTGCATTGTTATGTTTCATCGTGAAGCAACCGCTAGTGGTCGTCTGAGTCAACATCAGTTGTTTTAGCAAATGCCCCAAAATTACATGTTTATGAAAATGTGTCGAAGCCCTCTAGTGACCAGAGTGAATATGACGGGAGTAAAGGAGGAAGTGAGGTGACGTTGTTATGGAGTGACACAATCCATGTAGGGATTCGACTTTGAGACGGATGTAGTCACTGTTGTTACTTTTCCGTAACCTTAAGCAAATGTTTTGTTATTATAAACAAATTATTAATTTTAACCCAAACCTTTACCATAGCACTGTCACTTAATAGCAGCAGAAACATCCAGTTATTACATTTCAACAAATAGCGAAACTCCATTCAGCCCCAGGCCTGTTCACTGCAGATATTTTGACTTGTTATAGTAAGTAAAGCAGAGGAGATAATAATAACAGTAATAATGGCTCTGTTATATTGAAGTGTCATAATAAGTCGTGACAGTGTGACAGTGAGCCAGCACGAAAACACCAGGATCCTGAAACTGAAGCAGCTAAATGGAATTCAACCATAATAAATACCACCATGACTTACTTTCTTTCTTTCTTTCTTTCTTTCAATTAATAATTTAGAAATAATTGACCCAATTTAATTAGAGCCTTCGCTCAACTAACAGTCCTCCCCCCACCTTTGCTCTCCATCATAGACAGATGTTATCGCGATGACAAATATCACCGTGGATACTTGTGAGTGTGTGTTTGTGTTAAGACGCGTGCACGCTTCTGACTCGCTGAATAACACCCGTGCAACTTCCTGCTATACCAAGTCTCAGAGTGTAAAGGAATGACAGAGCGTTAACCACTAATTAGCTCCCACTCAGAAAAGCTAAGACAGTACCGGCAGCGTGTGTACAGTTTTTTTTTATTTATTATTTTTAAATCGTACTCTGTTTAATCTCCCTGTTGTTTCATATTTGTTCCAGTCATTATGTGATCAAAGCCATTAACATGTTTATGGTGTGGCTCTTTCATGTTGCAATAAAACACACTGAAGCAACTCACAGACAGTCATAAGGCCATAAAATATGAATGTAGAAGCCAGAAAGACGGGGAGGAAGTGTATGTGTGTGTGTACATATATATGTGCGTGTGTGTGTGTGTGTGTATATGTGTGTGTGCGTTTTAGGACGAGGTTGGAAATGGGTGCTGGGGTATGGGGGGTGTATGTGAATGAGAATGGGAATAAAATATGTTTCAACCTGATGAAACTCTAAGGAATGATATAGGAATGTGGAGGACAGGGGGCATTTGCGTAGTTAAGGTTTTTTTGCACAAACACACACACACATATATGTGTACACAACAGACATACACATATGGAAATACATATACCAAGGCAGTAGCTGTTAAATAATTCAGCATACACAAACACACACTGGAGGCAAGGTGAGGGTAAAAGCACAGCTAAGCTAACAGGCATGGCGAGTGGCCCGCAGTGTCAACAACCAATCAGGATGGAGCGCAGTGGCCAGAAAGAGAGATGTGACCCCTGGTGACCCCAAACTCTAATGATTTATAAACATGACATAGTTGTGTGTGTGTGTGTGTGTGTGTGTGTGTGTGTGTGTGTGTGTGTGTGTGTGTGTGTGTGTGTGTGTGTGTGTGTGTGTGTGTGTGTGTGTGTGTGTGTGTGTGTGTGTGTGTGTGTGTGTGTGTGCATGAACCCTGAAGCTATTTAAATGTGGAGATGAATTCTTATTTATTCACACAGAATAAGAGTGAATGTGAAGACCCCAAGGGTAAGGTTCAAAACAATACAGAGCGAGAAAGAGGGAGAGAGAGAGAGACGAATCTAGATACAAGAAAGAAAGTGAAAAACAACGATTAGAAAAAGAGAGCGAGAGAGAGGGAGAAGGAAAATGAGAAAAGACGGAGAAAGAGAGGGAAAAGTGATGGAAGTTTAAAGAGGTAAAGCTGCACTCAGATCACGTAGGGAGAGAAGGTTAGAGGGGCGTAAAAGACCCTCTTCTGCGATCCTAAGGGACACACACACACACACACACACACACACACACACACACACACACACATCACACATCTATTTCTTCCCCCTGCCCCCAGCTCTGAATGTGTGTGTGTGTGTCCTCATGCAATATTAAATAGGCAGTATGTGCGGGTATAAAGAGTGGTGGGGCCGGGATGCAGTGAATTATATATCACTATTGATTTGCGCACACACACAAACCCATGTGCACAAAAACACACACGCACACACACTTTATTAGATTAAACCTCACAGCTAAGACACAGACAATGGCAGAGTCTAATAGCAAATAGGGAGAAAGAACTGCTCCAGAAAGACACTGGTATACACACACACACACCACCAACAACAACAACACGTTCTGTACAGTACACAAGGCCCAGATGCAGGTGTGGTTCAGCCAGATGTGTGTGAACTCTGCTGGATCAGCTGTTTTTGGCAGGATACTGGACCATGATGTTGATGCTCAGCTTTGATCTAAAGCTTGATGAATCAGTCTTTTAATATTGACACTTCATTGAACATCTGCACACAAAGTTCTGCTCTTGATGAGTTGACAGATAATTACCACCCTACTCTGCAACTATAAGCTTTTTGCAATTTGTTCAGCTATTTGTTGTGATTTAACTGCCGGCATATTTGGACTGCAACCTCATTTCAAACCACAGGATTTTGTTTTCTACAAAAAGCTCTGATAAACTCAATGTGTTTTGCATGCCATGCACCAAACAGTAGACAACGTAACAGTACTGTGTAAGGGTGTGTGTGTGTGTGTCTCCCAGTTTGTTTGGATTTAGGATTCAACCTATAAAGTGTGCAAATAGACAAATAAGATGAAACAACAGCAACAAAAGGTAAAGGAACTGTAAATATTTTAAATTAAAGAAAGGAGTAGGTGCAGAAGTCCAAACATTGGTTGCCTTTCTAAGCCTTGTCGTTGTGTAATTTAATAATTTTCTTCTAAGGTGGATGATGGAG